>NC_043960.1:23615396-23915396 GCF_902148855.1 Sphaeramia orbicularis
AAACCCTTTTGAAGAGGGTCATTTTCGACCAACGGTACAAAAAATCGTAAGGACGCGGCATGAAAAAAAATGAGATTTTTGGTCCAAATTTTTTTTTTCTTAAAACACTTCTAAATAATCCCAAAGCCATCAAATAGTCACTTGTGAGGTATTTCAGACATTTTGAAACCCTTTTGAAGAGGGTCATTTTCGACCAACGGTACAAAAAATCGTAAGGACGCGGTATGAAAAAAGTGAGATTTTGGGCCAAAATTTTGGTTGCTTAAAAACACTTCTAAATAAACCCAAAGGCATCAAATATTCACTTGTGAGGTATTTCAGACACTCTGAAACCTTTTTGAAGAGGGTCATTTTCGACCAACGGTACAAAAAATCATAAGGACGCGGTATGAAAAAAAATTAGATTTTGGTCCTTTTTTTTTCTTAAAAACACTTCAAAATAATCCCAAAGCCATCAAATAGTCACTTGTGAGGTATTTCAGACATTTGTAAACCCTTTTGAAGAGGGTCATTTTCAACCACCGGTAAAAAAAAAATCGTAAGGACGCGGTATGAAAAAAAATGAGATTTTGGTCCAATTTTTTTTTTTGCTTAAGAACACTTCTAAATAATCCCAAAGGCATGAAATAGTCACTTGTGAGGTATTTCAGACATTTTGAAACCCTTTTGAAGAGGGTTATTTTCGACCACCGGTAAAAAAAAAATTGTAAGGACACGGTATGAAAAAAAATGAGATTTTGGTCCAATTTTTTTTTGCTTAAAAACACTTCTAAATAATCCCAAAGGATTCAAATAGTCACTTGTGAGGTATTTCAGACATTTTGAAACCTTTTTGAAGAGGCTGATTTTTGACCACCGGTAAAAAAAATCGTAAGGACGCGGTATGAAAAAAAATTAGATTTTGGGCTAAAAATTTTTTTGCTTAAAAATATTTCTAAATAATCCCAAAGCCATCAAATAGTCACTTGTGAGGTATTTCAGACATTTTTAAACCCTTTTGAATCGGGTCATTTTCGACCACCGGTACAAAAAATCGTAAGGACGTGATATGAAAAAAAATGAGATTTTGGTCCAAATTTTTTTTGCTTCAAAACACGTCTAAATAATCCCAAAGGCATCAAATAGTCACTTGTGAGGTATTTCAGACATTTTGAAACCTTTTTGAAGAGGCTGATTTTCGACCACCGGTGCAAAAAATTGTAAAGACGCGGTATGAAAAAAAAAGAGATTTTGGTCCAAATTTTTTTTGCTTAAAAACACTTTTAAATAATCCCAAAGGAATCAAATAGTCACTTGTGAGGTATTTCAGACATTTTGAAACCCTTTTGAAGAGGGCCATTTTCGACCACCGATACAAAAAATCGTAAGGACGCGGTTTGAAAAAAAATGACATTTTGGGCCAAAATTTTTTTTGCTTAAAAACACTTCTAAATAATCCCAAAAGCATCAAATAGTCACTTGTGAGGTATTTCAGACATTTTTAAACCCTTTTGAAGAGGGTCATTTTCGACCACTGGTACAAAAAATCGTAAGGACGCGGTCTGAAAAAAAATGAGATTTTGGTCCAATTTTTTTTTGCTTAAAAACACTTCTAAATAATCCCAAAGGCATCAAATAGTCACTTGTGAGGTATTTCAGACATTTTGAAACCATATTGAGGAGGGTCATTTTAGACCACCGGTACAAAAAATCGTAAGGACGCGTTAGGAAAAAAAATGAGATTTTGGTCCAAATTTTTTTTTGCTTAAAAAAAAACTTCTAAATGATCCCAAACGCATTAAATAGTCGCTTGTTAGGTATTTCAGAAATTTTGAAGCCCTTTTTAAGAGGGTCATTTTTGACCACCGGTACAAAAAAATCGTAAGGACGCGGTATGAAAAAAAATGAGATTTTGGTCCAATTTTTTTTTGCCTAAAAACACTTCTAAATAATCCGAAAGGCATCAAATACTCACTTGTGAGGTATTTCAGACATTTTGAAACCTTTTTGAAGAGGCTGATTTTCGACCACCGGTGCAAAAAATTGTAAAGACGCGGTATGAAAAAAAAAGAGATTTTGGTCCAAATTTTTTTTGCTTAAAAACACTTTTAAATAATCCCAAAGGAATCAAATAGTCACTTGTGAGGTATTTCAGACATTTTGAAACCCTTTTGAAGAGGGCCATTTTCGACCACCGATACAAAAAATCGTAAGGACGCCGTTTGAAAAAAAATGACATTTTGGGCCAAAATTTTTTTTGCTTAAAAACACTTCTAAATAATCCCAAAGGCATCAAATAGCCACTTGTGAGGTATTTCAGACATTTTGAAACCATATTGAGGAGGGTCATTTTAGACCACCGGTACAAAATTCGTAAGGACGCGTTAGGAAAAAAAATGAGATTTTGGTCCAAATTTTTTTTTGCTTGAAAAAACTTCTAAATAATCCAAAAGGCATCAAATACTCACTTGTGAGGTATTTCAGACATTTTGAAACCCTTTTGAAGAGGGTCATTTTCGACCACCGGTAAAAAAAAAATCGTAAGGACGCGGTATGAAAAAAAAATGAGATTTTGGTCCAAATTTTTTTTTTGCTTAAAACCATTCTAAATAATCCCAAAGGCATCAAATAGTCACTTGTGAGGTATTTCAGACATTTTGAAACCTTTTTGAAGAGGGTCAATTTCGACCACCGGTACAAAAAATAATGACGCGGTATGAAAAAATAAGAGATTTTGGGCCAATTTTTTTTCTACTTAAAAACACTTCTAAATAATCCCAAAGGCATCAAATAGTCACTTGTGAGGCATTTCAGACATTTTGAAACCTTTTTTAGGAGGGTCAATTTCGACCACCGGTATAAAAAATCGTAAGGACGCGGTATGAAAAAAAATGAGATTTTGGTGCAAAATTTTTTTTGCTTAAAAACACTTCTGAATAATCCCAAAGCCATGAAATAGTCACTTGTGAGGTATTTCAGACACTTTGAAACCTTTTTAAAGAGGGTCATTTTCGACCACCGGTAAAAAAAAATCGTAAGGACGCGGTATGAAAAAAAAAGAGATTTTGGGCCAAATTTTTTTTTTGCTTAAAAACACTTCTAAATAATCCCAAAAGCATCAAATAGTCACTTGTGAGGTATTTCAGACATTTTTAAACCCTTTTGAAGAGGGTCATTTTCGACCACCAGTACAAAAAATCGTAAGGACGCGGTATAAAAAAAAAGAGATTTTGGGACAAATTTTTTTTTGCTTAAAAACACTTCTAAATAATCCCAAAGGCATCAAATTGTCACTTGTGAGGTATTTCAGACATTTTGAATCCGTTTTGAAGAGGGTAATTTTCAACCACAGGTACAAAAAATCATAAGGACGCGGTATGAAAAAAAATTAGATTTTGGGCCAAAATTTTTTTTGCTTAAAAACACATCTAAATAATCCCAAAAGCATCAAATAGTCACTTGTGAAGTATTTCAGACATTTTGAAACCTTTTTTAGGAGGGTCAATTTCGACCACCGGTACAAAAAATAGTAAGGACGCGGTATGAAAAAAAATGAGATTTTGGTCCAAATTTTGTTTTTACTTAAAAACACTTCTAAATAATCCCAATGGCATCAAATAGTCACTTGTGAGGTATTTCAGACATTTTGAAACCCTTTTGAAGAGGGTCATTTTCGACCACCGGTACAAAAAAATCGTAAAGACGCGGTATGAAAAAAAATGAGATTTTGGTCCAAAATTTTTTTTGCTTAAAAACACTTCTAAATAATCCCAATGGCATCAAATAGTCACTTGTGAGGTATTTCAGACATTTTGAAACCCTTTTGAAGAGGGTCATTTTCGACCACCGGTACAAAAAATCGTAAAGACGCGGTATGAAAAAAAATGAGATTTTGGTCCAAAATTTTTTTTGCTTAAAAACACTTCTGAATAATCCCAAAGCCATGAAATAGTCACTTGTGAGGTATTTCAGACACTTTGAAACCTTTTTAAAGAGGGTCATTTTCGACCGCAAAGTAATCCAATAGTCACTTGTGACATATTTCAGACATTTTGAAACCCTTTTGAAGAGGGTCATTTTCGACCACAGGTACAAAAAATCGTAAGGACGCGGTATGAAAAAAAAATGAGATTTTGGTCCAAAATTTTTATTGTTTAAAAATACTTCTAAACAATCCCAAAGGCATTTATTAGTCAAATGTGAGGTATTTAAGACATTTTGAAACCATTTTTAAGAGGGTCATTTTTTAACACCGGTTAAAAAAAAAAAAAAAAAAAAAAAAAAAAAAAAAAAAAAAAAAAAAAAATCGCATGAAAAAAAAAGAGATTTTGGTCCAAAATTTTTATTTGTTACGGTCCGGCTCGAAGACTGCAACCACAAAGAAAGCAGCGTTTGGGGTCGGCGCAAAAAGCGCTTAATTTATTTACAAAGTGCAGGTAAGAAAATAACAAATAATCTTAAGAGTCTTATCATGGTCCATGGTGGAGGAGCAGGAGCAGACACACGCATGGAGTGCAGGCAGGTGAGTGGGAGAGCGGGCGTTCCAGCGATGACTGACAGGTCGGGGCTTTTAAGGACGGCAGGACACCGGGCCCAGGTGCAGCGCATCTGATGATTACTGGATGAACCCCGCCTTGGTCAGATCCTATAAAGGAACGAAGAAAAAAGACTAACACGCACCTAGTGGTGTGGAGGGGTCGTCACACTCACCCCCTTAAAAGGGTTCCATTAGGAACACAAACAGACATTCACTCAATTAAATGTACGCCTACCATATGACTCAAGTGACTATAAACACAGACTATAAGTGGAAAACACCAAATTTAAACCCACCACCATTACCAACTGTACTGACCACTGAAGAGGCATCACTTTACCAGCCAACCAGTCACCAACCTGTCCTTTCAGCAACTCCGGCACCTGAAGCAGCAAAGAGGAACAGAACAGAGACATAGCAGACCAGAGGGAATAAACGGTCAGTAACATTATGAGCTTGGGGCTCTAGATAAGGCGTCAGCCACAACATTATCTGAGCCTTTGATGTGGCGGATATCCAAACAATAGGACTGTAAAAATAACAGCCATCGCATCAGCCTACGATTTGGAAAAAGTACCGACTGCAAGAAGGTTAGAGGGTTTTGATCAGTGTACACAGTCAATGGTACACTGGAACCAACATATACATCAAAGTGTTGTAATGCCCAAATTAACGCAAGGGTCTCCTTCTCGATCACAGAGTAATTCAGCTGGAAGGGGTTGAACTTCTTGGAATAAAAACTCACAGGACGATCTACCCCATTATCGTCTGCCTGGAGCAGTACAGCTCCAACCCCCACGTCGCTTGCATCCACATGCAACTTAAAAGGCTGATCCATGTGAGGAGCTGCAAGGACAGGAGATGAGCACAAAACAGATTTAATGTTATCAAAGGCCATCTGGCACAAAGGTGACCAGACAAAAGGTGTTTTTCCCTTCAGCAGATCTGTCAGGGGGGCTACTACTGCAGAAAAGTTTCTACAGAAACCACAGTAGTACCCAACCAATCCAAGAAATCGCTGCAACTCTTTCTTTGTAGTGGGTGCTGGATAATTCTCAACAGCGCTCACTTTTGCCTGGACTGCACACACCTTCCCCTGTCCCACAACCTTACCAAGATAGGTGACCTTAGCTTTAGCAAACTCACATTTAGCTAAGTTTACAGTCAAATGTGCATCCCTCAGACGCTCAAACAGGGCTTTAATACGAGCCAGGTGTTCTTCCCACGTGTCACTGTAGATGACCACATCATCCAAGTACACGGCACAACCTTTCAGACCAGAAACCACCATATTCATGAGTCGCTGGAATGTTGCTGGTGCATTCCGTAACCCAAAACTCATCACTGAATATGAAAATAAACCAGAAGGTGTTATGAAAGCAGAGATCTCCTTAGCTCTCTCCGTCAGTGGTATCTGCCAATAACCTTTCAAAAGGTCAAACTTGCTGACAAAGCAGGCCGCACCAACCTGGTCAACACAATCTTCAATCCTGGGTAAGGGATAAGCGTCAGGCTTAGTAACTGCATTTACCTTACGATAGTCTGTACAGAATTTTGGACTTTTGTCAGACTTTTCTACAAGCAAACAGGGTGATGCCCAGCTCGAACATGAAGGTTCAGCAATGCCATTATCAAGCATGTACTGAATTTCAGCATCCATTACCCTGAGCTTCTCCTCAGACACACGGTAGAAATGCTGGCGGATGGGCTGCACATCCCCTACTACAATGTCATGTGCTACCAAATGTGTCCGACTTGGTGTATCACCAAACAGCTCTGGAAAACTACGTATGAGAACACACAGCTCAGTTCTTCTTTCTACAGACAAGTGACCCAAGAATGACTCTAGTTCACTCAGTGTCTCAGAATTCCTCAATCTGCCACGCAACAGACCCTCATCTGGAGCTGCAACCCCATCGTCCTCCCCCCCAGAAAACTGAGGCCCCACCGCTGCAACTGCTGATACTGGTTTATCTGCACGAGCATAATATGGTTTCAGCAAGTTCACATGGCAGAGTTGGGTGGTTTTACGACGGTTTGGGGTTGACAAAACATAATTCTGACCAGACACCTGACGTAACACTGTAAAAGGACCTGAAAATTTAGCCTGAAATGGTGAACTAACCAATGGCAGCAAGGCAATAACCTGATCACCTGGGCTAAACGCACGCAGTTCTGCCCTTCGATCATTCAGCCTTTTCATGTTCTTTTGAGCAGAGGACAACTTCTCCCTGGCCATTTCCCCAGCAGAGTATAACCGATGCCGAAACCCGTTTACATACTCAAGTAAATTTGGAGGTGGCTCAGACGACACAACAGAATCATGCAGTAGTGCAAGTGGTCCACGAACTGTGTGGCCAAAAACCAGCTCATTAGGGCTAAAACCAGTACTCTCCAGTACTACCTCCCTAGCCGCTAACAAAAGCCATGGCAATCGTTCCTCCCAATCTTGACAACTCAACACAGTAGCTCCGCAACAGTGACTTAAGGGTCTGGTGAAATCTCTCAAGGACTCCTTGACTCTGTGCGTGGTAAGCAGAAGATCTATTGTGTTGTATTTTCAACTGTTTTAATGCTTGTGAAAAAAGTTTTGATGAAAAATTAGAACCCTGGTCACTCTGAATAACCTTTGGAATACCAAAAACTGAAATAAATTGTGTTAGTGCTCTCACCACTGACTTTGTTGTGATTGTGCGCAAAGGGTACGCAGCTGGATAACGTGTAGTTTGACACATTACTGTAAGTAAGTAATTGCTACCTGACTTAGAACAAGGTAGGGGACCAACACAGTCAATTACCAGGTATTCAAATGGCTGTGCCAATGCTGGGATGGGATTAAGTGGAGCAGGACTGATTACCTGATTGGGTTTACCTGTCATTTGGCATGTGTGACACCATTTAATGAAATGTGACACATCTTTCTTTAAACGAGGCCAGAAAAAGTACTTCAGTATGTAGTTATAAGTTTTGCGAACACCCAGGTGTCCTAACTGGTTGTGAGATGTTTTAAGAACCTCATCGCTAAACTTTTCAGGAACCACAATCTGAAGAATAGGCTTTCCAGTAAAGTCCTCACCGTGCGGCAACCATTTTCTCACCAGAAGACCTTCACGCAGCAGATACCCACAAGCAGCACTTCTCTCCTCATCTGCAGAGAGAACAGCATTAAACAGCTGACTCAAAGAAGGATCAGCTCTTTGTTCTGACACTAGATCACAACGAGAAACAGATAACAATGAGTCAGGGACATTTACAACGTCCACCTCACCAACCTCTTCACCCTGCTCAGGCTCCCCCTGCCTGCGAGTCATAGCCCGTGTCACAGCACAAGCTGTGAACACTTCAGGAAACTGCTGAGGACTCTGATCCACATTACCAGACACAATAGGTGAAGATGACACTATAGGAGGTGGTGGACCTTCAGCCCACACACGGGTGCCAGCCAGACCGTTTCCAAGGATGACATCCACTCCCTCAATTGGCAGCGCAGGTCAGACCCCCATGGCAACCTTACCCTGCACTAGACCACAAGTCAACATCAGAGAATGCAATGGAACAGGCTCAACATTCATTCCCATACCTCTCATCAGGACAAAGTCTCCTGTGTCAGAATTCTCTGAAAATGGTAACACAGAGCTCAATATGTAAGAATCATATGCAGCAGTGTCTCTCAAAATTTTTACTGGCACACTGGTGTTACCTCCAACCAATGACACGCTGCCATCTGACACGAACGCTGAGAAGTCAGGCTCTTCTCTTCTCTTAGGCTGTATGGGAGGAAACACAGAGACAGGCTCCACAGACACAGCACAAACCCCAGAGTTAACCTGACCTCCACTGTTCCCCCGACCAGCATTAGCTTTGGGACAGTCAGCTTTAAAGTGACCCCTGCCCTTACAGAAGTGACACACTTTTGAATAGTCTGAATGCACCTGACCCCGTACAGAATGTTCAAACTTACCATAACGTGTATGCCGTTTCTCCTCCCCTCTAGAGGCACGATACATACCCCCCTCTGGAGCTCTGAAATCCCCCCGGTGTGTTAGCACATACTCATCAGCCAGTGCCGCAGCCTCAGCAGCAGTCTTCACTTTGTGCTCGCTAATATAAACTGCGATGTGACTGGGAACAGAATTTTTAAATTATTCTAAAACTATCAAGTCACATAAGGAGTCAAAAATGCTGACCCCCACCGCAGTGCACCACCGACTGAAAAAAGTAACCAGATCCCTGGCAAACTCAACATGACTTTACCTTCCTGATTTTTCCCAGGACCTGAATTTCTGGCGGTAAGCCTCAGGAACCAACTCATATGCTTTTAACACAGCTGCTTTAACACGTGAATAGATTCTGCTGTCTGCCACTGACAGAGCTGAATAAGCTTCCTGTGCCTTACCTGTTAACACACAATGAAGTAGAAGGGTACGATCAGAATCTGTCCAGCCCCTACTAGCAGCTACACGCTCAAATAAAGAGAAGAAAGTATCTGGGTCTCGCTCACTAAACTGAGGAACTAACCGCAAATTACCGGCAACATCAAATGAGTGAGAGGTTCCACCAGTGGAACCAGAGGCATTGACTGCACCTGCAGTATGCAGACTCAACCTCTGCTCTTCCATCTCCAGCCTCCTAACTTCAGCCTCTCTTCTCAGTTTCTCTACTGCCACCTTCTCCATCTCTGTTTGCAACAGCAACAATTCTTTTCTCTGCTCAAAAGTCAGTCTTACATCCTCAAACACATCACCCCTGTCCACTGCAGGACCTTCATCCTCAGGTTTAGAATTAAACAACCCTTTTTCAGACAGACAAGCCCTAATAATACTTTTAATGTTTTCCTTCATCATTTTATCACCAACATCTAAATTAAAGTACTCTGCAATACGGAGTAACTGCTCACGAGAGTAGACCTCCAGCAGCTCCTCTGATGGTGCTTTCAAAAACTCATCTACACTCGCCATGTTCGCTAATACTCACTTACCTGCACACACTAACTCCAATACACAACACACTTTATGCTCCAAGCTCACACAGTCCGCACACACAACCCAAACGTCAGCACGGCACCGTCCCTCTAACTGCCTAAAACACATCGAACTAAACTCCCCCCTTGTCTTCGGGCGGTACTTGCGGCGGGTTTTTATGCACAAACTACCGCAAGCCCGGTGAAGCAACCGGTAATCGGCGACCTCCCCTGCAGCTTCGGCCGTGCTCCCGAGCTAAGCTCCAACCACTTTCACGCCACATAAACCACCCCCCACACGAACTCCAAAAGGGAAATCCGTGTTAAGCCTAACAGGGACTAAGCACCGGCACCTGTGGGCTGAACCGGACACTGAACCCACCGGAAACAATTATATCACCAGCACATTAACTCGGCTTCACAAAAAAACAGCTTAGTGAACAAAATCCAAACACACTTAGCCCATGAACGCTACTCAGTCACTAAACACTACGCCGTCTAATCAACGCCAACGTAACTCCCGCCAGCTGAGCGGTGACGTCACGCTACAACTACTTTCATTCACAAAAAGTGGACGAGCCCCCATCTGTTACGGTCCGGCTCGAAGACCGCAACCACAAAGAAAGCAGCGTTCGGGGTCGGTGCAAAAAGCGCTTCATTTATTTACAAAGTGAAGGTAAGAAAATAACAAATAATCTTAAAAGTCTTTTCATGGTCCAGGGTGGAGGAGCAGGAGCAGACACACGCATGGAGTGCAGGCAGGTGAGTGGGAGAGCGGGCGTTCCAGCGATGACTGACAGGTCTGGGCTTTTAAGGACGGAAGGACACCGGGCCCAGGTGCAGCGCATCTGATGATTACTGGATGAACCCCACCTTGGTCAGATCCTATAAAGGAACGAAGAAAAAAGACTAACACGCACCTAGTGGTGTGGAGGGGTCGTCACATATTGCTTAAAAATACTTCTGAACAATCCAAAAGACATCAATTAGTCACATGTGAGGTATTTTAGACATTTTGAAACCATTTTGAAGAGGGTCATTTTTTACCATCAGTACAAAAAATCGTAAGGGCGCGGTATGAAAAAAAAATGAGATTTTGGTCCAAAATTTTTATTGCTTAAAAATACTTCTAAACAATCCCAAAGGCATCAATTAGTCACATGTGAGGTATTTCAGACATTTTGAAACCATTTTGAAGAGGGTCATTTTTTACCACAGGTAAACAAAAAAAAAAAAAAAATCGTAAGGGCACGGTATGAAAAAAAATGAGATTTTGGTCCAAAGTTTTTATTGCTTTAAAATACTTCTAAAATATACCATATTTTTTTACTTTTGTTGTTAATAAATTATTATGAAATAAAGTTGTGGGCATTTGTCTTGTGGGCATTTGTCTGTGCACCGCTGACACCATATGACAGTTAACGGTCCGTCACTGCTCATCACTTTTGGTTTCCAGTCGTCTTCTCGTCCCCACTCTACCTGGAAACATGGAGACTAAAGTTGGGAGAAAGCAGCAGACTCCTGTCTTGGATTTATGTGAATACGATGGAGAAGAAGATAAAAGATATGAAAAAACTAAATTAAAACTAAGCATTTAGAAAATAACAAAAACTAATAAAAACTATTAAACCTGCTCTAAAAACAAATTAAAACTAACTGAATTAGAGAAAAAAAAAAAAGAGTCAAAACTAAATAAAACTAAACTATAATGAAAAATCCAAAACTATTATAACCTTTTGTGAAATTTATTACGACTGGTTAAATTCTACCTATTTGTTAACAGTAACAACTGCTACTTAAAATAATATAATAAAATCTACCCCATAATATTGTGATGTGTTGGAGGAGCAACTGGGGGGAGTTTCCCACCATGCATTGGGACAAACTAGTTGGGACAGTTTTTATGTGCTTTTACAGTGTTTTGAGGTGATAAGAAGTGGTGTTCCTTATATATAGCACGGTTATAGTGTGTTTGACTATTTTTATTAGTTTTTTTTGTTGAGTAAATATTTCTGTTGAGTTGCATATTCTTGCACAATGACCTAAGTTACTCCTTTGTTTCATTGTTCTCTGAAATGGTGTTCCATACAGGGGTGGGTAAAAATAAAATATAAGATTCAAATCTTCACCTCTCATTCTTCACATCCTCCCTAGGGCTTGAGTTGCATGATGAATGCAAATGAGTAATTTGCTGGATGTATAGAAGAGAAACTGCAACAAAAGAATCAATCTCATCACACTAGTATCGATACCATTGATATTGAGATTGATACACCCAGCCCTAAATTAAGTAGATGAACATATTCCTATTAACAATTGAGAGTTAATATTTCTCACTTTTTATGATGTTGTGTAATCTACCGGGATATGTTAGGTGGATTTTACCTCATTTCCTTTAGTGTGTTATAGCGGTTAAATTTAGTCAAAATAACTCAAAATATGAGTTAAAATCTACTGAACCATAATGAGTGCAAATTGTTGCCCCACTTTGAGTAGATTCCAAAGGCTTATTTTTACAGTGTAGTTTTGTTTGTGTCTTCCAAATTAATTTATTCTCTATATTTACCCCGGCCCCCGGAAGGGAGGCAAGGGGTATTGTTTTTGGTTTATTCTGTTTGTTTGTTTTTAACACTCTAGCAGCAAAACTATTGGTTGAATTCATACCAAACTGGGTTTACAGATTGCTAGTGACCCAGAATAGATCTCATTACATTTTGGGAAAAGTTGGTCAAAGTTAACTTTTTTTTAATGAATTTTTAAATCCCCCCCCCCCCCCCCCCCCCATTTTGTATTTATAATGGATGAAATTTCAAACGTCTGCAGCAGCAAAACTGTTGGGTGAATTCATACCAAATTGAGTTTATAGATTACCAGTGATCCAAAGTTCAAATTTTTTAGGAAATTTTTACATCTTCCCATTTGTTTATAATGGGAGAAATATACGCAAGGGGTGGGGTTTGTTGTGCCTGGCACCACTTGTTAACCTTTATTCATCAAAGTTTTTTATAATATTGTGCTCTGAATTTTACATTTTTCAGTGAGAATCAACTGTTTTATTGAGTCTATTGACTGATTCTTTTACTGATCATGTAGATGTTCGGAGTAAATTCAAATGCCATCCATCCATCCATCCATTCATTCATCCATTATCCACCGCTTATCCATGGCTGGGTCGCGGGGGCAACAGTCTAAGCAGGGATGCCCAGACTTCCCTCTCCCCAGACACCTCCTCCAGCTCTTCCGGGGGGACCCCAAGGCATTCCCAGGCCAGCCGAGAGACATAGTCTCTCCAACGTGTCCTAGGTCTTCCCCGAGGCCTCCTCCTGGCGGGACATGCCCGGAAATTCAAATGTTATTCATTAAAACAAAGAATTTTTTTTGTTTTTTTTAAGTCACTTTCAGCAAAATATATCATTTACTGAACATGAACACAAGTATCTACCATCACAGTGTTAGTAAACTGAATAAATAAATTACACATTCATAAGGGAAAGCAGAGAAGCATGATGGCCATAATCCAACCATTACTTACCAGGCTCTACCAATAGCAGCAACAAATGCACATGAAGTCTTTTTTTTTTTTTTTTTTTCTTAAGATTTTTTTCCTAATGACAGGTATGTAACAAAAAAACAAAAACAAAACTCTTCAGTCAAAAAGTATGACTCGGATGCATTTTGGATCCTTTTTTTTTTGCTTATGCAGCTGTTACCACACCATAAACTCATGCACCTACACACACCCACATTTCATTTACATCTGCTGCCTTATAAGAATCAAAATCTCTACTTGTGAATTGTGCCATCCTTTCATTAGTGGAAACAAAGGATACGGAAAATGTATTTTATTGCATGAAAAACTGAGTTACATTTAAACAGTAAAAAGGACAAAAAGTCATGCCAGAAAATCCCTGCATAAGATACATGCATACAGAAACCAAGCAATGTCGAACTATTAAATGATTCAAATAACAGTGTACGAAATGTTAGTCTTGTCACTTTAAAGTTGTTGTTGTTTTGTTTGTTTTTTTACATTTCTTTGTGCTTCAAGTCATAAGTATAATTATATGTTACTGTGCAAAAGTCTTAGGCCACCTTTAGCTTTGTTGTTTTCGCAGGGTTGAAATGAGCACACATTTGTTTCTCGCACTCTTTTCTTCATATACAACAAGGAAATACATGCACAGTCTTAAAAGACACCCAAAAAAATGAACTAAATTGGTTCTAAAGGTTAAGGTTACTACTTACTGTGACCCCTGATCCCATGATAAGAAGCAGCACGAACAGTTTTGAATGACATGTATGAAACATGGTATAAAACATCAGAAAATTAATGCAATAAAAGACAAGCTAAGTGCACAGGGAGGTTACTCTAAATACTACCACTTTGGTTTAAAGAAACTGTTTTAACCCCCCAGAAACTTTTATTTTTACCGCTGTACATACTTCACACACTACATCCAGATTATTACAGAGACTGAGAAATACATATGTGTGGTCATTATAACTTTACGAAACAAACAAACCTAATATTGGCCCAGGACTTTTCCATAGAACTGTATATTTCTGATGCTTCCTCCTCAAAAACTGCAAAATGAGAAAAAAAAAAAAGTAAAATGGGAGATTGAACAACACAGACTATTTTGTGCAAATTTCACAATACTGCAGTCTTCCAGCATTCAATCACAATTGCAATGTACATTCAGTTGACCAAACTGTCCAAACGTACAGATAAATACATATAATGGACATATAATGGGGTTAAGCACATACTTTTCAACGTGTGGGGTTTAAATGTTGGAATCATGACTAACTGTTTTTGTAATTTTTACTCATATTGAACCATTTATACTCAGCTGACTCAATAAAATATTCAGAACAGAGGTGTTCACAGACAAAAAGGTTGAGCTCTTTATGTACAGCATTGTAATATAGTATAAACAAAGTCCTGTGTATGTTTTACCATGCAAATATTGTATAAATAAAATAAAAAAGGATTATTGCAGTGATGCAGAATGTTCCATACTGTTACACACCACCAATGACACCTGTCACAGATCTGCTAAAAAAAAAAAAAAAAAAAAAAAAATGTAAGTGGCAGTTATACGTTTGTAGTGTACGGTCCTCAGTGATTTCAGTGATGGGAAAAGTCACTGCAATGTCCTCAGTAGTCGCGTTTCCATTGACTCTCAAATTGCACGAATATAACTTGTGCATAAAAATTTACCTAATGGAAAATGTCAATTTCACCAAAACTCTTGTTTTTCGCTGAAAAGTTTTTGTGCTGGCAAGAGGTGGTTTTTCAGGCGCAGAAAAATTGGTATATCACGCAAAATAGCAGTGGAAAGACCTTTTTCTGCAACTAGTCACGTGAATAAAAAAAAAAAAAAAAAAAAAAAAATGGATGTTGATAGATGTTACAACAAGCGAAGAAGAAGACTTAAAAGAAACATGGTGCTGTATGTGTGGACACACCAGGAAATCAGGTCATTTTTTAATTTAGTACGGGATAGAGGGGTAATATATAAGAATCATAATGAATATATCTGTAAATCAACATGATATTTACGTTCGTTGCCATGTTTATGGAATGACTTCTTGTGTGATCTCGCAATACAAAATAAACAAATCATTGCATTTTGTGATTTAATGGACAAACTGACATTACACACTTCTGTTTTTCGCAAATATCAGTAAATTTTGCACAGATGTCCAATGGAAAAGCGACTACTGATACCTGTGACGTTTCTGCTGAGTGGTCCAGAACCCGGTGGTGTGTACAGTATGAGTCTGTGCCACAGTCACAGCCTCCTTTAGACAACATATAAACAGTGATTTTACCAATTGTGTAAAGACGAACCAACATTGCAAAGTTTTTCTAAAAGCAGAATGTATGGAAGCAATTCTGTCACACCAGATTATTAAACACAGATATAATTTACCCAGTACTGATTTATTTTTTTGGCTCTAAATTCAACTTTTCACTTTTATTTTCCCATTTTTACAAATTCAAAACAGAAAGCTTCATAAAATAATAATACGTGTTCAGGGTCATCCCATTTGTGTCTAATAACTAAAAACCAACCAGAGTAAAGTTTAACAAAATGGCAAAACTGTTTTGTTTCTGATTTTTGTGTACATCAAAACACAAAACTTCAAAGAGTTGAATTCAAGGCTTAAAGGTTTCAATAATCCGGTGAGACAGGACTGTTTTCAAAGGATTTAAAGCAGATGAACTGTAATAAACATTTCTACAACAGCAGGCATATCGTAAAGTAGCTTATTTTTTACACTAGGGATGTAATGACTGACTCATTGGACTTGAACGCAGATTATTTATATAAAGATGTGGCGACCCCTGTTGAGATTTGTTTGGAGAACCTCTGAGCTGTCTGATATTACAAAGGGTATTTTTAGGGCGAAGACGCACCAACCCGATTTTCGGCGGCCGGACGTCGTCAGGCAGTTTGGCGAGGTTGGTGACACAAGTCTGTTTGGTGTGTTCTGTGTGATCGGCCGTTGTTAATGCTGTTGCCATTATTTTCAGCCAATTCAACATGTGTAATGGGCCATTACCCAGTCGTTCAGTCTGACCAATCTGATTGGTTGAGGGATAGCCCTTGACTAGCGAATCAGTGAACAAGAAGACTGGAATCTTCCTTCTTTCACAAGAAGCCCGAGGTCTGAGAACTCCATTATCTTATTACTAACAATCTGTTCGACGAGTACACCAACAATCCTTTTTGACGACTCAACACTCTCTGCTGACAACAATGACTGATGACAGTAAGCTCTGTGTTTTGGTCTTGAGAGATGTTCTGTCATTTCATTTTTTTTGGGCCACCATACAGATTAGCGCTGCCTGCTGTTACAGAGGCACTGCGTCTCACTTAAGTGCAGAACGTACAAGTCGGTAGTTGATTTGGTGTGTTTTTCGCACTTTGACCGTGTTGGGGAGACAAGAGCCGACTGATCTGGTGAAGATCGCCAGTCGATTTGGTGTGTCTTCGCCTTTACAGTACTCTTCCAGTATTGCCATTTTGTCTTGAACTAAACAGCAAGCAAGCTATGTTCACAACTTTATTTCTGACATACAGACTTGTGACAAATTTAAGGAAAAAACAAAATAATCTTCAATGCTTCATACTTCGTTCGGTGTTTTGACGATGGAGGCAGAGAGGCCGTCTAACACGCTGCTCCAAAAGCTCCCATTGGCGTTGAGTTGTGTTGATATCTAGTGACTGTGAAAGCCACAGTATATGATTCATGTCACTTTCATTTACATCAGTGAGACCATGTACATGTTGCTCATTGGTCCATATTACGCAGATAACATTTCTGGCTTCTCTATTGCTTGCCAGTTACGTCACATCACAGATTATGCGTAATATCCCACCTTTTTTTGCTGTCTTAAGTGACATCAGCAGTTTATCATTGCAGTCCAAAGGGAAATTCTTTTTGAGCCAAATTATTTTTTTTTTGGGTGGGTGGGGGGGGGGGGCAGAAGTGCAAGTGTCTCCTGGAAGTAGAGGCAACAGCTTCTGTGTGGTTGCAGCTAATGAACCAATTACAGCTGCACCGGGAACTGACCAATCACAGCTGAGAAGAGCATCCTCCATGCAATCCGCCCTTGCATCGGCTGCTATGGATGGACACGATATTATCAGGTTTTTCCTTGCATTTGTCACATTTAACTGTATCAGCCACAAACAAAGTCGTATTCAGATTTAATGTACAGCAAATATTCAACTTGATAAAAACCTGGATATTTAGGAACTGGGGTATTTTTATGATCTATAGGTATTTGCACCTCTAGCCTCTGCAGGAGAGGTGTCAGTTGTGTTTAGTTAACAGCAGAGTGCTGTGTTTTTTGTGCATATTAACAATGCAGGAGTTTTGTACCAAGAGTGTGTAGTTACATAGTTTTCAAGCACTGACCTAATCAGATATAAGTGCGTCAAACATCGGTTCTTATTCAGTTTTTTGGTATACCATTTTAATTACTTGCAAAGTAAAGCATTTTTTTTCTCCAAATAGAAGGCACATGTTTTAAAGCAATGACTGAGTTTATTTTTGATCCCTGATAGTCTTTTTTTTTTTTTTTTTTTTTTTTTTTTTTTTTTTGATTTATTTCTTATTGATCACTGCAAATCTACTTATTTACACACTGACAACTAAGTACAAATTATCGATTTATATTACAAAACTGTATCAAATTTAGCTTTAAATGTAGACATAGTAAAAAGACATAAAGATAGCTTATTTCAATACATTGACATGACTTCCAATATTGGAATATTCAGCAATGCTACTGGATTTTATCAGTTGCTATCAATTTTTTTTTCTTCTTTGAGAAAAAAATTTAAAGGTGCATGGATGTTGACAATTCTACAAAATTCATGTAACAATTTTCTAACCACAAAAATCTAAATCCACCCCATGCCGTCACCATCATGCTAAAAAACGTTATCACATTCAATCTATTACAAATATGTGAAACCATTTATATACAAAATAGGTCTTTATGCACTGCTTTTGTCATGTACACTATTCTAGCAAACGCCATGCAAACTACAACAAAAAATCTTGAAGCCCCTTATCTATAGTTGTTTTTTTTTTATGTTAAATGCCATTATCGTAAAGATTGCTTGCAAACCCTGGTTTTAATTTTTGTCGATAGGCAGATTTGACACATGATGCAGTTTAAAGAGCAACTTGCAGGTTAATATATAATTTTGACTCCACCTGCTGAAATGGAAGTGAGGCTCTGACAGGGTTAGGTTGACTTATTATACTGATATTATAAAAAAAAAAAAAAAAAATCAAACTGACAAACAAATTGACTAACTGAGGCAGCATTTTATGGGGGAGTCCATTGGTTCAGAAGAAAATAAACTTCCTGATATAATTACGACAGCAAAATATGACTTCACTGTCTGTAAATGCATCTGTAAATGTAAAGTGAGGATCTTTTCAGTCGGTTGTGATGTTGAGTGTTCCTTATTTTTTCTTTGGGCGAAAATTTTCCCAAATTTTAAGTATGTAAATCTCTTAGCTAAGACTTGTATGCGGTAATTGGTTTTAAAATGTAGTAATTTTAAGTCTCTTACGTGAAACTGGTCAAACTGGGAGATGATGCCCAATATAAGGGGATTGCTGAGTTTTTCTCTCAGAGGTTACATGTCTATATTAAAAACATTCAACCTACAAGTTGCTCTGTTTGAATTCTAAACCATCATTGCTCTTACTGGTTTCTGGCTCCTATTGTATTACATTATTCTCTCATTAAATAGTAAAAAAAAAACCATTGATTTTATTGCTCAGTGGTGAGTCTGATCTACTCATGAGCAGACCAAACTACTGGCTAATGAGAAAGATCACACAGTGGCTTTCGCTGGGTGAGAATGTGGGAATAACAAAAAGGTAGAAGAGACAGACGAGGATAATGACTAATTAAATTTTAAGTATTTGCACAGACATGAAGAAAATGGGAGAGAATGACAAATGAAGAGAGAGAGAGCCATTGTTAAACTGTGCACAGCAGGCGAAAATGCAGCTAGAGCGATGTTGTGATGCCGTGTCCAGGGTTTATTTTCACATTTTCTTCCACTGGGTCACAAATTGAACTGTGGACAATTTTCTGTGTCTGTGATCTGTCATGGGCAGTTTCTGTGGCAGGTGGAGATGCAATGGCACCAGCTGCTCCTTTTCACTTCACATAGAAGACTTGTACCAGTGTTACCAGCGGGGGTAGCCGAGGACATGCCCCCCCACCAGCACCCCACCTGCCAACACCGCCACTTACTCTGGCTGCCATTTGAGGCTCCAGACCAATTAGAGCTGCTGGTGTCTGCAGTGGTCAGTGAATATTTATTGCTTTAACAAGTGTTGTCTATTGTTTTAAACACACAGTATGCATGTTCTACTGCTAGGCATCATTAGCCCCTTTTACACAGAGATCCCGGGAAATGCAAAATGGTGATCCCACCTTTTTCCCCACTATTAACTGATTTCCACAGCCACGCCAAAGGAGTGACAGAGGTGAGACAGGCTGGACTTGTACACAGCGGACATGCATTCTGGAATTAAAGGAGCAGTGACACAGCGCAGCGTATAGTGCGGTGTTTTTCAACCTTGGGGTCAGGACCCCACGTGGGGTTGCCTGGAATTCAGATGGGGTCACCTGAAATTTCTAGCAATTGATTTAAAAAAAAAACACCTTACTTATAAAAAAAAAAAAAAGTATGTGGTGAGTTGAGAGGGGCAATCACAATCCATAAAAGACATGACAAACTCTGAAGCTGAAACTGAAGCACTCTGGTACTGTTAATCTGTCAAATGTTCATTGTGGTCAGTTTCAGATGCTGCAGCTCTTTCATAATTCATAGTTTGAGTTCTTGTTCAGTATTAATTGTCAGCCTTGTAAATCCAAGCTGGACTGACTGTACATATCCTGACCAAGGAAAATAAAATTCTCACTTTGTGCAGTAATCTACACCTGGCTTTTCTGCCTCCGTCCATAATAATATACATTATATAGACTAAATGTCGTCTAAAATTAACGTTTATTTGCAACATAGTATAGCAAAGTATTACATGATCAAAGTCAAATTAATTTTAGCAAAAAAAAAAGTCTTGGTTTTGAATGTCTGGGGTTGCCAGAATTTTGTGATGTTAAAATGGGGTCACGAGCCAAAAAAGGTTGGGAACCACTGGTATAGTGTGATGTATAACTTGCACATCGGAAATACCCTGATCATAGCGGTGTTGGCTAACCTCTCCAGAGTCATCCCGTCTTTCAAAGGGGACCTGTGTTCCGGAATCAAAGGGGCGGTGATGCAGTGCTCCTTTTTGAATACCCCCCGGCGTGGGGAGAGACAGTGGGCACATATGGAGGCACTGGCATGGATCCTGTGGCAGCCACCCCACGCCACAGTGGCTGCCGTGGACAGCTTCATGCCCGTCATAGCTAGCGTCGGGCCTGCCGTGGTTGGTACCGGCTGGCTGGTGTTGTGCCTGGCAAGGTTTTAATAATTTTGGATTTGTCATTATAGTTTAGTTTTATTTAGTTTTGACTTTTTTTCTCTAATTCAGTTAGTTTTAAGTAGTTTTTAGAGCAGGTTTGCTAGTGTTTACTAGTTTAGATTTTTTTCTAAATGCTTAGTTTAAGTTTAGTTTTAATATTTGCTTAAGCTTTTTTATATGTTTTATCTTCCTTGTTGTCATATTCAAATAAATCCCATACAGGACTCTGCTGCTTTCTCCCAACTTTAATCTCCATGTTTCCAGGTAGAGTGGGGACGAGAGGCCGACTCTAAATGACAAGTGACGAGAAGTGACGGACGGTGAAGTGTTGTATGGTGCCAGCAGCTAAAATTGCTCGAGTGAAATAAATAGATTACATATCAGTCCGACATTTACAAAGACAAAAACGAAGGGAATTTTATCCATAATTTCTATATGTTTTAGTTAGTTTTGTAAGCACACAATACAGCTTCAGTTATCGTTTTTTCTTTTAATTACAGTTTTTATTTATTTCAGTTAACGAAAATGTTTTTTCAATTCTAGTTTTCGTCATTTCGTTAGTTTTTGTTAACGATAATAACCTTGGTGCCTGGCATTGTACTTGCCGCGACTACGTGTCACTGGTACCGTAGCTGAAGCATACCAGTGCCTCCATACTTGCCCGCTGTTTCTCCCATGCCGGGGGTCACCGTCATCTAAACATCACACCTTGGTTGCGGAATGAGAGGTGTTCTTTGTACATAACGTTCCGCAATCATGATCCCACCTTTATCATGGCTCTGTTACGACCTCCAGAGGTGTTACAGAGCCACGATAAAGGTGGGACCAGATGATCCCACCATTTCGTTTAAACAGACGTCGTACCAGATTAAAGGCGAAATAGTCCCGCAACTGAAGTGCTGTGTAAAAGGGGCTACTGTCTGCACATTACATATAGTACCTACGACTTCTGTCAGTAACTTTTACAATAAAAGCTCTAAATGTATACAGTGCATGACTAACGTTGGGGCATTGTCACACCTTAAATTCTGAAATAAGGTCACATTCCAAGTCTGTTCACGTTTTTGTCGCATTGTATGCATGTATTCTGGTTAGTTTTGCTTTCAATTTTGGGAGCAGACTGAACTTTCCATGATATACCTACGTCCTGCTGTCGTTCTTAAGGTGTAACAGTGCTTGTTTTATAAAAGAATGTGGAATAGGCATCAGCATGTTTTAATTCTGCTCATTCTTAAGTCCTTCCATTTTCCAGTTTTCCATTTAACCTTCACCTTTTACCGGTAATACTAGCTTTGCATGAGTTCCTTTAATTGTTCAGAAATCAAGTGGTCTCACCCTGCAAACGAACTAAACCTTGGTTCAGTTTATTCCAGATTGAGAATGAGTTTAATCCACAGTGAGTTTCACAAATTTGGTTCTGGTCAAACTGAAAAGTCTTAAAGGTAGAGATGAAACAGCCCCAACTCACTGAGAGGTAACTACATAAAATAGTCTATAACTTGAATTTCAATGCATACGGAGACAAATTTACTTAATAGTGGCATTTAATTTGTGTAAAATGGCCACAAGTAATTTGAACATTAATGTTAACTGAATAAATGGCAAATGACACGATTGATAAGTAACCAATTAATTAGACCAGATTGCTGACAACACTTGATAATAACTATAAAAGTCAACACAATATAGAACATCATCCTTATAAGTTATAGCTGTTTAAATGTAGAAATGCTACATACTGTGTGTTTAAACCAGTTGTTCAGTTATTGCTCTTTGAGGAGTCATAACATGCCATGGCAGTGAGACTTTGTTAACCTGTTACCTGAATTACATACTTCCTAAAAACTGCATGAGAAGTTAAGAGCTAGAAATATTCATTGAGGTTCACAACAGTGTGCAAAGCAGGATGTTGATACACCAATCAGGCATTAACATTCATTTAGATTATTTCAGTACAATGGGACCTGTCAGTGGGTGGGATATATTAGGCAGCAAGTGGACATGTAGACCTAGAAGTTGTCGGAAAGAGCAAAATGTAACAGAGTAAAGATCTGACTGACTTTGACAAGACAGAAATTGTGATGAGCGTCTCCAGATCTTGTTCATTTCCAATATAAAATGGTTCGTACCTAACAAAACTGGTCTAAAGAACAACAACTGGATCTGAACCAGTCCAGTATCTATGGGAACAGAACATTATTACTACCTGTTTAATATTGTGTAGGTTCTCCTTTATCCACAAAAACAGCACTGACCCAAGGCCTTGACTCCACCAGACCTCCGAAGGTGTGCTGTGGTATCTGGACCAAGACTTTAGCAGCAGTTCCCTGAAGTCCTGGAAGCAGAGAGGCGGACCCTCATGGATCAGATTTATTTGTCCAACACCTTCCACAGAAGCTCAATGGTCCTGAGATTGGAATATCCTTCCTTAGTCCATTTTTGGTTGATACTAACCAGAGGTGGGTAATCCCAGGTTCATCAAGTCAAAGTCCTGCCATGTATTCCTCTAATTATCCATCAATTATCGCATCCACCTGGAGGAGGAGTTGTGCCCATCAAAATGGGCTGGTTCAGTGAACAGTTTGGAACCAATACATGGCAGGACTTTTGCCACGTTTCCACTATGTGGTACTGGCTTGACTCGACTTGACTCGGTCTTTTTGCGTTTCCATTACAAAAAAGGACCTGGAATCTGGTACCCGGTACTAGTTTTTTGGTGTCACCTCCACTGAGGTTCCAGGACTGAGGAACAGATACTAAAACGTGATGTGTAAACACGGCAGACCACTGACTGGTCAGAGAGTCGTCTCTGTGACCCACTGTTTTACAAAAAACAAATGCGGAAGTTGACAGTAAGTATAGCGGTAGGTTAATCCACATGATGACAGCCCACAAAACTACACCATGGCCGGTCGAGGACATTCAGTGGTGGCCAATGTACAAATTCAGCATGAGCTTGACCAGACAACATGCAACGAGCGAGTTTATCAGCAACTCTCTGAGCAGACGACACGGAAGTAACACGCTGCATCGACATGACATCCAGGTACTCTAAAGTCGGTAGTATCCTGTAATGGAAATGGTCTCCAGGAATAGGACCTGGACCCGAGTCAAACCCATGTAGTGGAAATGTGGCATTTGACTTGATGAACCTGGGATTACCCACCTCTGGTACTAATCACTGCAGATCAGGAACACCCAACAAGACCTGGAGTTGTAAAGATGGTCTGACCTAGTCATCACCGTTACAATATAGACCCGGTCAAAGTCACTCAAAGTGTTAATTGTGCTGCTTCCAACACATCAGCTTCAAGGACCAAATTTTCACTTGCTGCTAAATATATATATCCAACCAAGTAAAAGATGCCATTGTAATGGAATAATCAATATTATTACCACTTGTCCTGCCAGTGGTCAGACTGTTAAGGCTGATCAGTGTAGCTTACCTCAAATGGAAGAAAGTTAAGTTGTTTTTTTTTTATTATTATCACTTTTACTTCACAGTGTGCAGCTACTTTATGTATATGCATGTAAACATTTGTTGTGTGCTTCATGATTTGATCACCGAATAAAGTTAAAATTACTATGTTTGCCTTCATGCCGTGAATTTCAATCTCACTTCTTTGTTTCTGAAAGTGACTTGTGCTGGGACGCTACATACCTCAAATCACACTGTACCACTTGTGCCCAGTTTTTCTGGGCATCACAAGATGTCTATATTGGACAATTCAACAACTCACAATTCACATCCACTGCCAGTGTTCAACGCCAAGTGAAAGAAGAAAAGCGGAGAGTAAACCTGTGGAGGTCAGACTCATGGATAGGTGTGTCACAGACCAAGAGGTAACCGTACCGTGACAGAACACCACTTAAAATAAGAACCTAACTCCACATATTCATCTTAACTTACCTAAGCCAAGTGTTTCAGTATTCGATTAACCCATTAAGACCCAATGCTACTTTTGTGCCAGTTCCAAAATTTTTTTTTTTCTCAAAACATACATTTTCTCAACTGATTTATCACCTTTTATTATATTATTCTCTGTATTTTTGAGTTTTTTCAGTGAACATCAGGTATTTTACCAAATTTAATTCACTAATCATGTAGATGTTAATAAAAGTTGAGAATAAACTTGAGGGTTATGACATCAAAAACAGAGAAAACTGAAGAAAAAGTGACTTTCAGCAAAATCTATCATTAACTAAACATAAACAAAGTGTCTGCATCCACTGTCATTTCTCAAACTCCATGGGTTTTACTGGAGATGGTGTTTCCACGTTCTCAATAGAGCCTTTGAACGTCCAAATGGGTCATATCTGATGACCATGAAAAGATGAAAAACTGTATTTTACACAAATTATTTACATGTATTGATAGGATTAATGGATCAACAAGTATTCAACAGTTTAGATCAGTACATGGTTTTGGTCGTCAGTGGCTGTTTGGGTCTGTATGGGTTAAAGATGCAATTCTTAAGATTCATGAAATCTAACCCCTTATTTATATCTTTCATTTTAAATATTTCCCAAAAGATATTTCTATGTTATTAGAATTAGTTTGGTGGAATGGTTGTAATTTCACACGACTGTCTGCCTCTGGCATTTTCATGGCCTTCTGGACCAAATATTAACAATTACACATAATCTTACAACTGATGATATATGCAAGATATCATGAATAGAGTTTTACCTTTTTAAAATCCTATTTTAGAAATGAGAAAAAAACCCCATTAAAAATACAGTCTGGGCTTAAACTTAAACTCTTTTTTTGTGACTACTCAGTATTTTGGTGAAGAATATGAATTATATCATCAGTGAGACTAAGAAGACTGTATTTTTTCCAATTGTGTGGATATTGTACCTTTAAATAATTACCACCCAGTTTTCATCATGCATCATATACAGTTACAGTAAAAATTATTAGACCATCAAAAGTCATCAGAAACAATAGTTATGCAATCAAGTACTAACTCCTGTGTGTATCATGTGACTAAAACAGACAGAAAAGAAAACATGGAATTCCTAAAAGCACTGTTTTTGTCAGTACAATGCCACAGATATTGATGTAAGAACTGAAGCGATTTTGGTTATTATCAAGAAAACATGGAAAAAGGTTAGCTATCAGCTCGGAAATTGAACTCTTATGAGCTATTTATGTTGTCAATATGTCCAAACAAATGTACCTTTAGTTATACCAGGCATTAAAATGAATGAGAAAAAGAAGAAAACAAGGGTGGTCTAATGATTTTTTTTCCACAACTGTATGTGATTACATGTATGTTGTGTTATTTTTTTTTTTAGCTTTCTGAGGCTAAACTCTTAACATCTTTCCTTTGTGATGCTGTTATGCACAAAGTAAACAATAATTTTAAAAATTGGCAGTGTACAGAAAAGTGCGATCAGAATTGTCCAATATCAACATTTTTGTCCTGCAACAGTCGTTGATTGACAAACATAAATATAAGAAAATTGCTTGTTTTTAGGAAAGTAATCACATATTGACTTGTTTTTTTTTTTTTTTTTTTAGATAAGAGACGAAGTGGCTGGTCAGTAAATTTCCTGTTGGAATTGAACATTGTTGCTCATCATGGTATAGTGCAATTGGAACGACATCACTGTGTCTATTTTAGTTGTTTGTTTGTTTTTTGCATATCTTAGAGCTTGTGTGCAACTATGAATACATTCATCAATTAGGAAAAAATTCTGTTTAATCCAAATATGTTAGACCCCTTGGTATAAATAAATTAAAAGAAAATGCACTCTCTACTATGATAATATCCATAATTTGAGTATCAGCTATACTAGAGTGTGTTTAATCTATGCAGCGTCAATTTGTTTAAAACTTTTACCAGACTAGAGTTTGATGAATAAAAGTAGCCAACCCAATGTCTTTATCATGTGATTGTTCAGTTACAATCTTTGCTACCGAGTGCATCATTTGCATCATTGTAGATCATATTGTGTCGCTTGGGTAATTTTGGAACAGTTCCAAACCGAAACAGACCAGCCTCTCAGCCGAACGGATGGACTGAAGGATGAGAGCCAGGGACTGGTTCATAGTGCTGTAGCAAAGTACTTCCTGGTCTCCAGACTTGTGTTTGACAGGTTTGCTGGTGGTGTTGCAATGCAGGATCACTTCCTCTGAGAACCTGAGGATGGAAAACTGAGACCTCCCAGGAAGGCTGTACAACAGGTTCCTAAAACAACAGGAAAAGATAGAAGAGAAAGTGTGACTGAATACCTTGGTGGAAAATGCAAAATAAAGACTACAGTGAAGGTTACAGCAATCATCTTTTACACATTGTTGCTCTTTGGTGTTGGTGTAATTGGAGATGAGTTACAGGTTGAAAGCCAAAACAAAAATATGCCAAACTAATAGTGACAACAAACAATACCATGGAGTATGATAGTATAGTTTGGGCCTGTAACGGTACACAAAATTTTCGGTTCAGAAATGAACACAGCATCATCTCAAGAAATCTGTGTCCACACAAAACCACTGAAAATGCTGTAGTATATATGCCAGGCCTGTAAGTGGCACTATAACACTGCCACAGATACACACCAAAAACAGAGAGGAAGAAATGGAGTATGTGTGACGTAAACACACACCATTTTAAAACATAAATAAATAAAAATCTGTCGGTGTTGCTGTTGTTGGTGGGCATTAGTGCATTAAGGTTAAGGGAGTGGTGGGGCTATGGCATCATCAGATAGATAGATAGACAGATAGACAGATAGACAGATAGATAGATAGATAGATAGATAGATAGATAGATAGATAGATAGATAGATAGATAGATAGATAGATAGATAGATAGATATGCCATACGTACACATTCAGGTACATAGGAATTATTATGCCGAGGTCTCTAAAAATGCAAGTACTAAGGTTAAAAGATATAAAAGTATAAAGATATAAAAGCTGTGTAAAAACAATAACACAGTGACATGTAATAAATATCCACAAATAAATACTATCCACAAATTGCACATGAGAACATTGAACAAATCTCACAATGTCATCCTTACATTTGAATGTAAGTGTGGCACATTTGGGAATGGGCAATCTGGCATCTGGTTTCTAAAATTAGCATATTCAAGCTCCTTCAATGTTGGTTTCGCGTAGATGAAATGGCCAAACGACTAAATAAATAAATTGCATATACTCCTAAACTCATCTCCATGTGGACGGTCTCTAAACATGCAGCTATCACAGTGTTGTTTTCACTCATATCTTTGTCTGTGTGAAGGAATTAGAATTCAACAAAGGGAAACATCAGTCTTTACGAAACTTACATATACTGACTGAAAGAATATCTGTAACCCTTTTAAGCTGCAGTTCCTGATTTGAAAGTTTTCTTTTTTTTTTTTTTTTTTGCATTAGTGGGCAATAATTGCAGTCTTTTGGAGTTCATTGGAGAAAAAACAAGAATTGCACGCCTTCTGTGAAGTCGGTTTTCATTCTGTCAGACACCTACCCCTTGACAAAGACTTTGGCCAATCACAGGAGTCGGTAGGGGGTTGTAATTACCAATCATTAGAATTTCTTCAGACATGATTCCAGTGCTCTGGTAATTACCGGCCTATTCACACAAGACATATATAACGTGTGATTTGGAAATTAAAACCCCATGCCTGTGCTACTTGTGGAACATTTGTACATGTTTTTTTTTTTTAGTAAAATTGTTTTTGAAGGACTTAGGTTTGCACTGTTATTCATTAGCTGTTATATCATGGCATGAGCCTCTTGAACTTCTGCCCAAAATACTTTTTTACAGCTTTTATTCTGCCTGTTTCCTGGTCAAGGAAGATGCAAGCTGGTGATAAGTCAAAGTGCGGAGGAAACAAAACATGATGCAAAACCCACAAAATCAAACGAGATGCCAATTTGTATGGGTCTAACATCATCACATGACCTCCGGGTTTGCCAAAATCAAGTGGATTATTTTCAGGCGTTTCTTTTTTTTTTGTCAGATTACAGACTCATGGCAGATTCACACAGGTTTGAGATCATAAACGACCTCCATAATGAAAGCAAATGACCAGAGGTTTATGGGATATTCTGGTTTAGTGGGAATAGTATTTATATTTAGTCTGATTTGGACAAAGGAGAGATGTCAAAGGAAGGTATGTATTTTCAAATTCTAGTATTAAGAATGATTTCCCTTTAAAGACCCAAACATTCGACCAAAACCATCTACTGATCTAAACTGTTTAATACCTGCTGATCCACTAATCCTATCAATACGTGTAATTAATTGATGTAAAATACAGTTTGTCATCTTTTCATGGTCATCAGATATGACCCATTTGGACGTTCAGAGGTTCCGTAGTGAACGTGGAAACACCGTCATCTTCTACAACATTGATTCACCAGTAAAACCCATGTTTTGAATCAGTGACAGTGGATGGAAACACTGGGTTTATGTTCAGTTAACCCTTTCATGCATACTGGTCACTACAGCGGACAGTTATTCTCCAGCTGTTCTCTTATATATTCATGGGTTTTGTTGTTTTAGTTCCATATCAGCCAACACAGTGGACACTTATGCATCATCTCATACACTGCAATTCATACCATTACTGTAACTTTGCTGTTCAAGATAAACCTGATCTGCAGTAACATGTTTTAGTGTAAATCAATTGCTAATTGTTATGATACTGTAATTAAGTTTTCTGAAACAATTTTTTTTTTGTGTTTAAATTTGTTTTTGCATATCCTCCTGAGACCCAGCAGTGCATTTTGCCCTCTATAGGGGACAAAAGTTTGGCAGTTTAACTAAAATGCTGTCCATTGCAAAGGACATTCCATTAAAAAAAAAAAAATCAATCAATAAAAGAAAATTATTTTAAAAATGTATATGAAAAAGCTACTGCATTATGCAGATTCCAATCAAGACATTTTTTTTGTGTAAAAAAGCTAAAATTGTCAATTACCTGGGTCTCAGAGGTTATTATCTCCATGAAATGAGTAATAACGAGTATTTGAGTAGAATAAAATGTGAGAAAACATCAGATTAGCGGCATTAAAAATGTTTTTATTTCATAGTTTTCACTCAGTATATCACTTTCTGATGATGAGTTTTAAATACATGTTTCTTTGCCTCAAAAATTGAATGCATGGTGTCCAGTTGTGTGGACATTCTTTTGACTCCACAAAAAATAGGTTCATTAAAAAAAAAAAAAAAAAAAAAAAAAAAAATTCAATTGCTTTGTTTTTTCATGCCTAAAGAAGAATAAAAACACTCAAGAAAAAAAAATATTGACTAAGGTTCTCATAATTCATGCATGAAAGGGTTAATGATAGATTTTACTGAAAGTCACTTTTTCTTCAGTTTTCTCAGTTTTTACCCTCAGCCTTCACCGCAGGGAATTGTCATCAGTTCATTGTCTGTCCATCTGTCCGTCCGTATGTGCAAAAACTTTGGCGTGGACTCAGAGCCGAGGGTTTTCAAGTGCGGGCACATAATGTTTGATATAATAAGCACCAACATTAATCTGATCTTTTATGTACATCTACTTGATCAGTAAATTAAATGGAGGAAAATACCTGATCTTCACAGAAAAAGCAACAAAATACAGCGGATAATATTATCATACATGTGATAAATCACTTAAGAAAAGTTAAATAGAGTGAAAATACACTTGGGAAATGCAACAAAAGGATCACTGGGTCTTCATGGGTTAAAATGACATTTAAAAATCCACAGTGAAACTACACTACAATGTACAAACAACACCTCAAATAAATGTTCAGCCTAAAAGGCCCGTAGTGTTGGCAGTTCATTCCTTAAAAATCACCAATACCAAAATCATCAATTAGTCATCTTTGAGATATTTCAGAAATTTTGAAATCATTTTGAAGAGGGTAATTTTCGACCACCAGTACAAAAAATCGTATGAAAAAAAATTAGATTTTGGTCCAAAATTTTTATTGCTTTAAAATACTTCAACAATATACCAAAGGCATCAATTAGTCAACTGAGAGGTATTTCAGACATTTTGAAACCATTTTGAAGAGGGTCATTTTTTACCATCAGTACAAAAAATCGTAAGTGCGCGGTATGAAAAAAATTAGATTTTGGTCCAAAATTGTAATTGCTTAAAAATACTTCTAAAAAAACCCACAGGCATCAATTAGTCACATGTGAGGTATTTAAGACATTTTGAAACCACTTTGAAGAGGGTCATTTTCGACCACCGGAAAAAAAAAAATCGTAAGGACGCGGTATGAAAAAAAATGAGATTTTGGTCCAAAATTCGTTTTGCTTAAAAACACTTCTAAATAATCCCAAAGGCATCAAATAGTCACTTGTGAGGTTTTTCAGACATTTTGAAACCCTTTTGAAGAGGGTCATTTTCGACCACCGGTACAAAAAATCATAAGGACGCGGTATGAAAAAAAATGAGATATTGGTCCAAAATTTTTATTGCTTAAAAATACTTCTAAACAATCCAAAAGGCATCAATTAGTCACATGTGAGGTATTTTAGACATTTTGAAACCACTTTGAAGAGGGTCATTTTCGACCATCGGTAAAAAAAAAAAAAATCGTAAGGGCGCGATATGAAAAAAAATGAGATTTTGGTCCAAAATTTTTATTGCTTAAAAATACTTCTAAACAATCCAAAAGGCATCAATTAGTCACATGTGAGGTATTTTAGACATTTTGAAACCACTTTGAAGAGGGTCATTTTCGACCATTGGTAAAAAAAAAATCGTAGGGGCGCGATATGAAGAAAAATGAGAATTTGGTCCAAAATTTTTATTGCTTTAAAATACTTCTAAAATATACCAAAGGAATCAAATAGTCACCTGTGAGGTATTTCAGACATTTTGAAACCATTTTGAAGAGGGTCATTTTTTACCACCGGTAGAAAAAATTGTAAGGGCGTGGTATGAAAAAAAATGAGATTTTGGTACAAAATTTTTATTGCTTAAAAATACTTCGAAACAATCCAAAAGGCATCAATTTGTCACATGTGAGGTATTTCAGACATTTTGAAACTATTTTGAAGAGGGTCATTTTTGACTACCTGTAAAAAAAAAAAAAAAATCTTAAGGGCACGGTATGAAAAAAAAAAAAGAGATTTTGGTCCAAAATTTTTATTGCTTAAAAATACTTCTAAACAATCCCAAAGGCATCAATTAGTCACATGTGAGGAATTTCAGACATTTTGAAACAATTTTTAAGAGGGTCATTTTTTACCACCGCTACAAAAAAATCGTAAGGGAACGGTATGAAAAAAAAATGAGATTTTGGTCCAAAATTTTTTTGCTTTAAAATACTTCTAAACGATCCCAAAGGCATCAATTAGTTACATGTGAGGTATTTCAGACATTTTGAAATCATTTTGAAGAGGGTCATTTTCGACCACCGGTAAAAAAAAGTGTAAGGACACGGTATGAAAAAAAATCAGAGTTTGGTCCAAAATTTTTTTTGCTTACAAATACTTCTAAACGATCCCAAAGTAATCAATTAGTCACATGTGACGTATTTCAGACATTTTGAAACCATTTTGAAGAGGGTCATTTTCAACAACCGGTACAAAAAATCGTAAGGACGCGGAATGAAAAAAAATTAGATTTTGGTCCACAATTTTTTTGCTTAAAAATACTTCTAAATGATCCCAAAGGCATCAATTAGTCACATGTGAGGTATTCAGACATTTTGAAGAGGGTCATTTTCGACCACCGGTAAAAAAAAGTGTAAGTACGTGGTATGAAAAAAAACAGGAGATTTTGGTCCAAAAATTTTTTTTGCTTAAAAACAATTCTAAACGATCCCAAAGTCATCAATTAGTCACATGTGAGGTATTTCAGATAATTTGAAACCATTTTGAAGAGGGTCATTTTAAACCACCGGTTAAAAAAAATCGTAAGAATCGTAAGAAAAATCGTATGAAAAAAAAGGAGATTTTGGTCCAAAAATTTTTTGCTTAAAATTACTTCTAAAATATCCCAAAGTCATCAATTAGTCACATGTGAGGTATTTCAGACATTTTGAAACCATTTTGAAGAGGGTCATTTTCGACCCCTGGTATAAAAAATCGTAAGGACGCGGTATGAAAAAAAATTAGATTTTGGTCAAAAAATGTTTTTGCTTAAAAACACTCCTAAACAATCCCAAAGGCACACAGAAACACTTTCATCTTGTGCAGTACTGATTCTTTGAAAAAATTCATATATTTTGATAAATGACAGTAGTTTTCGACACTTGTTTGATGTTCACTTAATGATATATTTTGCTGAAAAGGCCACTCTTTCCTCCGGTTTCCTTTGTTTTGACATAATCTTTGATTTTATTCAAGATCATGTAGATCATGGGTCTCAAACTCATTTTCTTTCAGGGACCACATTCAGCCCGATTTGATGTCAAGTGGGCCGGACCAGTAAAATAATAACAAAATAACCTATAAATAATGACAACTCCAAATTTTTTCCTTTGTTTTAGTGCAAAAAAAACCCCCATTAAATTATGAAAGTACTTACTTTTATAAACTACCCAAACAAAAAAATTTAAATAACCTTAAAAAACTTAAATTTCTTTAGAAAAACAAGTGCAGTTTTAACAATATTATGCCTCAACTTATCATTTTTACATGTGCATTATGGATCGGATTATCAAAGACATTTAACCCTGGCAGAAAACTGTTAAAATTGTGCTTAATTTTCTTTAGACATTTCAGGTTGCTCATATTTGTTCAGGTTATTCACATTTTATTGTTAAGGGATAGTTTTTTAAATGTAAATATTTTCATAATTTAATGGTTTTTTTGCACTAAAACAAAGACAAAAATTTGAAGTTGTCATCATTTATAGGCATAATGTAATATTTTTTTCACATCAAACTGAGAAGAAAATATAGTCATTATTTTTGATACATTATTATGCTATTATTTTCCTTGATCATATTGGTCTGTATGTGGAACTTGAACTGATATGAGTTCCACAGCCTTGACTGTGGAAGTTTTGCACTTTGCAAATTCATCCCACAGGCCGCATTTGGCCCCCAGGCCACATGTTTTAGACCCCTGATGTAGATGTTCAGACAAACTCAAATATAGGTAAATACCTGATTTTCACTGAGAAACGCAACCAGAATCATTCAGTGATATAAAATGTTTAATACTTGTTGATCCACTAATTCTATCAATACATGTAAATAACTGGTGTAAAATGCAGTTTGTCATCTTTTCATGGTCATCAGATATGACCCATTTGGACATTCAGAGGCTCCATAGTTACCATGGAAACACTTTCATCTTCTACAAAATTGATTCACCAGTAAAACCAATAGAGTTGGATCAATGACAGTGGATGGACACACTGGGTTTACGTTCAGTTAATTAAATATTTTGCAGAAAAATGTATATTTTTATATACATACAGGGATATAATAACCCTACACTTAATCTGAGCTTTAATGAACATCTATATAATCAGTAAATTAAATATAGGAAAACACCATATTTTTACTTAAAAATGCAAAATACAGAAGATAGTATTAGAGTAAATGGTGATAAATCACTTAAGAAAGGTTAAAAATAGAGAAAAATTTCATTTGAGCAGCCTTTAAAGCAGCACTGGGTTTTGATGTGTTAAATAATTCTGGTAAAATGCAGTTTCGGAGCTTTTCAACCATATCAGATATGACCCATTTGGACGCTCAGAGGCTCCATAATGAACACTGAAACACTGTCATCTTCTGCATTACTGATTCTTAGTAAAAACCCATATAGTCTGATAAATGACAGTGGTTTTAGACACTTGTTTGATGTTCACTTAATGATGTATTTTGCTGAAAAGGCCACTTTTTCCACCAGTTTTCTTTGTTTTAAATAGGGACGCAACGATACGAAAATTTCACATCAGGGTTATTTTGACCAAAATTATCACGGTTATCATTATTATCGCGGTATTGTTGAAATTATACTCAAAATGTTCAAAAAGTACTAATACACACACTGAAATAATTTAACCAAGTTGTACAGTATTCTGAAAAATAAATAAATAAATAAATAAATAAAATAACAGGCACGATGTACCTGCTGTTGGCAGAAACATTCAAATATTAACCCTTAGTGGTCTGAGCATTTTGTCTGTTTTTCAGTACTTTTGATTTTGCTTTTATATACTATATAAACAAATGTTTACTATACCCATGTTTGGTGTCTTTTTTTTTTTCAGCACAACTTCATTTATATCATCTGTCCATTATTTTTTTTAACTTTAACCTACTATATCAACATAAAAGGACAAAAAACACAAAAAAATATATAAAATCCAATTTGAAAAATTTGTATAATTTATTGCATAAATAACACACAGATGCTTAACGAACCTTTTCAAAGACTTTAACAGTGAATATTGGTTCCAAATATTAGGTATATAAAATTAAAATTGAAATAAATAAAAAATATACTCAAATATTTGACATAAAAGCAGATCTTTACATAGGCGTTTTTTTCCCCTAAAAGTGCGGTAATCAAACACGGTTATCATGATAATTAGAATTTAAACGATAATACTAACCATCTGCAATTTTACCGCGGTTTATTGTTATACCAGTAATTGTTACATCCCTAGTTTTGACATAATCTGATTTCAATCAAGATCGTGTAGATGTTCAGAAAAACTCAAACATAGGCAAATACCTGATCTTCACTGAGAAATGCATAAATGGTGATAAATTACAAACTGGAAAAAAAATTAAAAAAAAATAATTTGGAAGTTATCACAAAATTATTTCCAGCTCCAAAAGGGTTAAAATGTGCCTATAGTAGCAATACTTAACCGACCACGTTTTCTTTCTGTGGTTTTCCTTAAAAGACAACATGTATACTTAACTCTTTGTAAATGTTCTGAATACGAATATATACAGGGTGGGGAAGCAAAATTTACAATGCACATTTAGTTGTTTTTTCTCAGCAGGCACTACATCAATTGTTTTGAAACCAAACATATATTGATGTCATAATCATACCTAACACTATTATCCATACCTTTTCAGAAACTTTTGCCCATATGAGTAATCAGGAAAGCAAACGTCAAAGAGTGTGTGATTTGCTGAATGCACTCGTCACACCAAAGGAGATTTCAAAAATAGTTGGAGTGTCCATAAAGACTGTTTATAATGGAAAGAAGAGAATGACTATGAGCAAAACTATTACGAGAAAGTCTGGAAGATACTATTAAAGAAGAATGGGAGAAGTTGTCACCCCAATATTTGAGGAACACTTGCGCAAGTTTCAGGAAGCGTGTGAAGGCAGTTATTGAGAAAGAAGGAGGACACATAGAATAAAAACATCTTCTATTTTGTAAATTTTCTTGTGGCAAATAAATTCTCATGACTTTCAATAAACTAATTGGTCATACACTGTCTTTCAATCCCTGCCTCAAAATATTGTAAATTTTGCTTCCTCACCCTGTACATCTGCAAAACCTTATAAAAAAAAAGTCTTACAAAGATTACGTTGGAACTTTTGGGGTTTGCTTTCTCTTTATGCTTAATTCTCTGCCTGGAAAACACACTCTATGAGTTATCGTTCTGAAAAGACCCCCCTATCTATTGCTCTTTGTCTTTCTGTCACAAAAGAGCATGCACACACACATATAGCAGAGCACATATATAAACACAGACGAGCCTTTGGGGTAGCAGAGCAGTCATTTGTAGGTCAGAATGGCACAGACTGCAGAGTGTTTCTCTCCTCGGGGCTCAAGTACATTGATTTCTCTTAAAGTGGCTGAACGGACAGTCTTACAGAGTAAATGGAGTGATTCTTCATCTGTTAAGACACAGGTCGTGAGCTGCAGGGTGTGAAGGAACACTGACCTTCAGCGCACAATTTAGCCTCAAAGTCAGAGAACTGTGAACATTTTGTATCTTCTCTATAAAACACAGCGGTATAGCACCAGTCCGACTCCTATGCAGAGGTACATGTATGGGAGTTATGATAACATATGGCATACTGTCAGTTACGTATTAAATATGCTTGTTAATATCATTATTGTCTGTCTCTGTCTCAGAAATGTCTTAAGTGCAATTTTAACAACATTATGCCTGTTGCCAGATGTTTTGTGCATTTGTAGAACTGCTGTGATCTGTAAGTTATTATGCACATGTGTAAGTAAGTTGGGATATAATATTGTTAAAATTGCACTTATTCTTCTTAAAGAATTCCAGGTTGTTCATGTTATTCACACTTTTTTAAAGGATAGTTTGTAGATGTAAACATTTTCATAATGTGATGTTACTTGTTTCCTTTTAAAACAGAGAAAAGTTTGGAGTCGTCATTATTTATACATTATGTTGTTATTTTACTGCTCTGGCCCACTGGAGATCCTTTTGGGCTATATCTTGTGTTTGACAGCCCTGGTATAAATACTTTGAATGTTTTTATATCAGTCAGGCATTATATAATAATATGGAAACTATATGAACGCAGGCAGAACAAAAACTGACCAACCATATCCGTTCATTCGCACACTGTCATCCACCATCTGTTGAAAATGGCTATGAAAGAGGACTTTCCGAAGCGCCTCAGACTGAAAAAGATGACACCAAGTTTTAATGTGTAAACTTTTAAAGTGTTTTCACCACCGTGTTTGTACTGTTGTTGTTTTGAAGTTTTTTTAAGTTTGTGCTGGGACCTGTAAATTTCCCAGTGGGATGAATCAAGTGTCTGTCTGTCTGTCACTCTGTCTGTCTGTCTGTCACTCACTCGCTCTGTCTGTCTCTCTGTTGCTTGCTCTGTCTGTCGCTCGCTCTGTCTGTCGTTCGCTCTGTCTGTCGCTTGCTCTGTCTGCCTGTCTGTCGTTCCCTCTGTCTGCCTGTCGCTCACTCTGTCTGCCGCTCTGTCTGTCTGTCACTTGCTCTGTCTGTCTGTCTGCCTGTCTGTTGCTCCCTCTGTCTGTCTGTCGCTCGCACTGTCTGTCTCTCGCTCAGTGTCTGTTGCTCTGTCTTTCGCTCTGTCTGTCTGTCTGTCACTTGCTCTGTCTGCCTGTCGCTCGCTCTGTCTGCCGCTCTGTCTGTCTGTCACTTGCTCTGTCTGTCTGTCTGTCTGTTGCTCCCTCTGTCTGTCTGTCGCTCGCACTGTCTGTCTCTCGCTCAGTGTCTGTTGCTCTGTCTTTCGCTCTGTCTGTCTGTCTGTCACTTGCTCTGTCTGCCTGTCGCTCGCTCTGTCTGTCGCTCTGTCTGTCTGTCACTCGCTCCGTCACTCACTCTGTCTGTCGCTCTGTCTGTCTGTCACTCGCTCTGTCACTCACTCTGTCTGTCGCTCTGTCTGTCTGTCACTCGCTGTCTCTGTCTGGCGCTCGCTCTGTCGCTCACTCTGTCTGTCTGTCGCTCGTTCTGTCTGTTGCTCCCTCTGTCTGTCTGTCTCTCCCTCTGTCTGTCACTCACTCTGTCACATGGTCCACGACATGAGAAACAGGGTTTAAGTTCGGCATGGGAATTGATAACAATATAACAATTCCGATTCCATTATCGATTGTGCTTATCGATGCGATTCTCTTATCGATTCTCATTGGGTGAGGGAATCAAAGAGTACAAATGGGTGTGTTTGCATTAACTGTCTTTTATATTTCCATCTCTTCACAGAAAATATCACATATACAATATGTACAAATAATAACAGAGGACACTGGGCCCAGTTTCAGGGGGGGCGGGTGCACATAGTGAAAGTGAAACGAAAGACGCTTTACTAATTCCTCTATTGCTACATTTCCACCACATCGGACCGGTTTGACACTGCCCGTCTCCCGTTGTTGTGCACCTCATTTCCTTTCCCCTACCTTCAGAAACTGGTATTTGAGGATGTACGACATTTGTTCCCTGCACCGGAACTGGGCCCAGATGATGGCCTGGTGTTCACTCTGCCGCTAGATTCACAAGCGCTGCTAACTAGTGAATCAAATGAATCACATGCTGCGGACAAATGTTTGAGTATGTTGGAGGGATTCCACCCTTTAGAAGAAATGGAAGCTTTGCCAGTGTTCAACTGGACCTGGTGTCGTCTTTTTAGACCGTTTCTGCTTCAACGCCATGTTGGCCACGTTCTGACCAAAACAATGCAGTGTACGCGTGATGTCATCGCGCATGCGCAATGAATGAATGAATCGATAAGCAGAATCGTTAAGCAGGCAGACAAATGATTCCAAGGAATCGAGCTACTGGGATCCAGTTCTCAAAAAACAAAAGAAAAAAAATCGGTTCTCAATTCCCATCCCTAGTTTAAGTTTCACCTTCTGGCTCTAAAGTATCACTCCATCCTACACTGACACCTGTGTGATGTGTGTTTGTGTGTGTGTCGTGGCTCCACTGTGGAGGTGATATCAGACCATATTTTCCATATTTTCTGAGGTGAATTCCTGATCGAATATGATTAAAGAATCCGTCTAACTTTAAATGCATTAACTGACATATGACATCACATATGGCATTATCAAACGCCTTATTAATGCAGCGTGATTTAGAGGTGGGTCTCATGAAAATTCAGCTGCGTGGCCTTTTAAAGTCCAAAGGCCACTAATCTGCGGTGATGATTCCCAAAGTCAATGCCAAAGTTTCTAGTTCACTGCAGAGGAAACTTCTGAGTGTAACAAGCTGAAAAAGGGTCCTCTGTGTGCAATAATTACATTATGGAAGATGCACTTTGTGTCATGTTGAAACCCATTTGGTGGAAACGAAAACGAGCTTTAGATAAGATTAATTTCTCCCAAAGTTTACACCTCCTTCAGTTTTTCACCTTCAAGTAAACAGTGGAAAATAGAGGTGACATCTTCTCCTCCTTGTAATGCCCTTGGGACTTGAAAAATACTGAGGAGCCGTTCACACAGAAGTTTAGGAGTATCTGCAAAAGTTTTATTTAATTTTTAGCTCTATAACGCCAAATGTACCATATTTGATACATGAGTTTTGAAGCCCTCTACATGATCAGTGTGATAATTTTTTCTTTGAAAAATCTGATGTATACAATTGGATACATGCAATACACAGATAATCCACCGGGGGGAGGAATTCATTCACCAGAGGCCTTTCCAGTGACACTACAAGATTGTCATTAATGAGGAAGGAGGCAGAACTTTGCCAATTTTGAAAAGGAATTAACAATTTGTTAGACATGTTTGTGTTATATTATGTTTTTGTTTGTTCAAAAATAATATTTGAGACCTGATGTATCAAATATGATACAAAATTGAAACTCATACATGGACATTGGTATTTGAACAAACATTTTTTTGGTTGTTCAGGAGGACCAATAAAGGTTCCAGTTTCAAAGAACTGGAATTTTCTGTCAGTGATTTAATGGTTCAGGCTTTACAGGGTTAATTGTATGGGCATTTCGTCCACATAGAGCCAGGATTTTGGGAGCCCGAATACATTAATTTTTGAAACCGGTTCCCAAAGTGAATAGATCTGAAAGCACTTCCCTTACATTTCCATGTTTACAACTCATGCACATTTTTTCTGAAACGATGATGCCTTAGCCCCTCCTCTCTCTTAACCCATAAACACCCAAACAGCCACTGGTAACCAAAACCATCTACTAATCAAAAATTTTTACTAACTTCAAAAACCATTGGTTAAAACATTAAAACATGAAGAGACGGTTTAAACAACAGCTAAAAACAGTTTAGACTAAAATTAAGATTTTAATGTTAAATCAATCAAGTTAAAATTATGAGTGTCAGTGCAGGTATTAGAACTGAAAAAAAAAAACCTAGTCTAATCAAAGGCAGCTGTAAACAAATAAGTCTTTAACCTTGATTTAAAAGAACTGAGAGTTTCAGCTGTCCAGTCTGGTGTATGCTTATGCTAAAGGAAACACTCAAGTATCCTGACATCTCTCATCATGGCCGACACTGTCATTCTGGGATATTTTACTCAGGAGCTTTCATGAGCAAAAAGGAGTATTCAGATGCATCCAACCACCAGCTCATCCTTGTGTTATTTATTTAAATGTATGAAATGTGACCTAATGTGGTAATGTGGCTTCTTTTTCAATATAACTGCATGAGTTGACAGATGCAGACGAACAAACTAGTTACAGCAGAGTAGTGTGACATAAGATACGTACAGACTGCATGCAAATGTGGCCCAAATCTGATTTTTTTTTTTGCCTATATGTGACCTGGATCCGATCTGTTACAGACAGTTTGAACAGCACAAATCCAACCCAGGCCACTTTCATATGTGGTCCTCAATCCGATACGTATCTGATATTTTGCAATGCGACTTCAGTCTGAACGGCCAGGTCACATTTATCCGACCTTTGTGTCATTAAAATGCGATAAACGTCACAAATCTATGTTCCAGGAGGAGAAGCGGCGGGAAAAACATACTTCTGTAAACACAGTGCATGCCCATGTGGTCACATATTACATCAGGACCTCTTTTGCACATGTGGGTCACTTCAGGGTCGCATTCAGTTCATACTCAAAACTGATAGAAGTCACATTTAAAATGTGTAATATGAACTAGCACACAAAAAAATTGGATTTCACCAAAAAATACAAATTGTGCATTAAAATCTGCTGTCTGAACGTAGCTTTAGAGGGTTCGTGTTGTACAGTTGCGAAAAAAAAATTATTAGACCATCAAAAGTCATCAAAAACAGTGGTTGTGTATCGTGTGACTAAAACAGACAGAAAAGAAAACATAGAATGCCTAAAAGCACTGTTTTTGTCAGTACAATGCCATAGATATTGATGTAAGAACTGAAGTGATTTTGGTTATTATCAAGAAAACATGGAAAATGGCTAGATATCAGCTCTGAAATTAAACTCTTATGAGTTATTTTTGTTGTTATCATTATATTTGTCCAAACAAATGTACCTTTAGTTGTAGCAGGCATTAAAATGAACAAGAAATTGAAGAAAACAAGGGTGGTCTAATAATTTTTTCCACGATTGTATGCATTTTCGATTCAATGGCAAGTGCTGTGTAGTTTTGCAATGTTCATAGTGTAATCTATTTGAGTTTTTTTGTTTGTTTGTTTTTTTCATTATCATTCCGTCTTAACTCCAAAACAGCACAGTATTGATTCTTAAAAATAATGCACTTGTTCAGAAAACGTGAATAAAGCAACAACTATTCTGATGTGCCATATACAGTCTTTAAATATAGCATTTAGATGTAATCCTATGACATTTATATATACAGAGAACAGGATTTAAATACATCGGGCATCTAAATGAGTCATTTTGAACAAAGAGACGATGAGACATAAGCACAGAAATGTGAGTCACAGGCATCATTGTGTGTTCCCAGGGTACATCTAAATATGATTAAAAAAAAGAAATAATAAACATGTAAACACTACCGGTACAGAAACTGTTAAAGTAAACATTTTAAAAACTCTTCAGTGCTTTTAGTTTAATTGTCTTCATCCTGTGAGAGAACGGTAACTTCCTTTATAAATGAGTGCTATTAAGCCTTAATGCTTTCCGAGCATGATGGAGCAGCTAATTTTAGCTTGGATGCTAATGGCAGTCTAGGACAATTAACATGTCTATTACTGCCATAAACTGTGAATAACACTGAACAGCACAAGCCATTTATTCTGCAAGAATCAAGTGGTAAATTAGACAGCGAAAGAGCTCTTGGGGAAGACAGAGTATGTGTCAGAGAATGTGTGGATGCTAAACACAGGTGTAACTGTTCAGAAATATAAATATGAGCTGTGAGGAAAAGTCACCATTATCAGTTAGGCTCAGCTTTACTTAAATTAAATAAGATCTGATGTGATTTATAGTTTAGACAGTTTGACTAAAACGTTTCACCAACTAATCTGCGGCTAATATTTTGCTGCACTTTTGTAAGAGACTAAATCACTGCTGCTGGAAAAGAAAAAAATCAATTTGTGTAAACTGAAAGCTGTTAAATTTGGAGAAAAAAATCACAATATTACAAGAACAAAGTTGGAATTTTATCTAAACCTATCCATATCTATTGTTTTCTCTGAAATTTCTTTATATAAACTAAGAAATCATGTAACATCAAAGCATGTGACACCTGAGCAGGCAACATCGTACCGAACACATAACATATAAACAGCAGCTGTTGGACTTGTGAACAGGGTTTGGTCAAATGTATGGAAGTAAATCTGTGCCATCAGATATTGAATAGTTGTATTTTGCAAGAATGTTTTTCAATAGTTATATTTTAAATAATTTATATGTTAGATTTATGTTCTCATGAACAAATGTTATTTATGCAAATCTTGACTTGTTTGTTTTTCCTGTTACTTTTTTTTGTGTGTGTGTGTACATGCACTTTATATTTTGTACACTTTTAAGTTGAAGGTCAGTGTTCTGTACTTCCGGCAGATGACCTCACTTCCTTAAATTGCCTCCCGCTAGAGTATGAGAAATATCCTGCTCTATATGTTTCAATAAAAGCAAAACAAAAAAGAAAATATCTTTCTTATTGAAACATGTCAGAAGAAGGAGAGAGTACTATGAGCTCAACATTCTAGTTTATTTGCTTTTTTTTTTACAGTTTCATAATCTGAATTCAATTGTTAAAAAAAAAAAGTTTTTACTTCAATATTCTCAAATACAATGCATTTCAAATTCAATATAAAAAAACTAGAAAAGCACTCAGAGAGCCCCCGCCCCCAATCACCACCAAAATTTTATCATTTGTTCCTTGTGCCAGTGTCAATGTTTCCTTATAATTTCCTCAAAATCTGTCCTTAATTTTTTGAGTTATCTTGCTAACAGACAAACAAACAGACAAACCCTGATGAAAACATAACCTCTTTGGTGGAGGTAAAAATTCCATACAGTACAGACATCTTAACCAGGCAAAACCAATGGAGTAACGAGCCACTTGATCTAACTTTCACCCAATCATGCGTTGCGCCGAAGATCATGTGATGCTATGATCACATCAAACATGCGAATCACCACGCCTGCGCAGCTACCTGAGCACCATGTGATCTTCTGTGCGAGTCATGATTGAGTGAAAGTTAGATCAAGTGGCTCGTTACTGCATTGGTTTTGCCTCGTCAAGATGTCCGTGCCATATTGAATTTTTTTATACTGAATTTGAAACATTGCATTTGAGAATATTGAATTAAAAAACTTGAATTCAGATTATGAAACTGTGTAAAAAAAAAAGAAAAAAAAAAAAGAAAAATTCAATTATTAAAAAAAAATTCCTATGAAATACAACTATTCAATATCTGATGGCACAAATTTACTTCCATACATTTGCATTTGCGTTTACATATCAAGTGGCTGCATGATAAGATGATATTTTCCATATGCTTGTATCAGAAATTGAAATCACCTGCTAACTAACAACAGCAAATACCACTTCGGAAAATCATAATAGGATTAATAATTGGGATTTGATTTATTTCTGAAACATTAGTTTGTCTTTTAGTTCTTACATCACCTCATTGCCTTCTGTTAATGCAGAAACGTATAGGAAGTACTCAAGTGATTTAATGATGTTACAGGTTCCAGTTGTTTCTCCTGATCTTTGAAAATCTAGTTTTACCCACGATGCACCTGCAACCTGGAACCACATGCAAAAAAAAAAAAAAAAAAAAAGGCTTATGTCATTTAAATATTTGTAGGACAATTTAAATTTTTAATTTCATCATAACCACTTGCTGTTCTGGTTTTCGCTGATTCAATTGCTCTATATTATAATTGCCTTATTTATTCTTAATGGTGCTAATGTCTTACTGAATTGCTCTCTCTTCTTCTTATCTAGTGTTGTGATTCCGTCAACAATGTTTATAGGTTTTATTATTTATTTACCACTGACTTTGTGTTGTTGTTTTTTTTTCTCTCAATTATATTGCAAATTAGTCTTTTAACTCATTATATATAGGTTTAATGAACATTTTCATACATTAAATGAATTATAGTTGAATTGTTGAGAGAGTAGTAGTTTGTTTTTTTTCCGATATCTGCTCCTCAGGTGTTGGCTTTCTGCATTTCTACTCAAGTAAAAGCAATTGAAAAGGAATCAGAGCCTCTTTTATAAGAATATATATATAAAAAATCAATTAACTGTGAGATGTCAGACACTGAAATGAACAACACACACAGGTGAAATGCTTTATCTACCCGTAACCTACTGCACTACACCGCTGTTCTTAAAGTGGGACACTAGCTTTAGGTCTGACCTGTACACTCCAGGTGGGGGATGTGGGATGAGGAAGCTCTTCTCCAGGTCGCGGAGGACATCGTTCAGCATGCGCACATGGGAGGGATCACGCTCTTTAGGGTCGTTGGCCGGCCGCATGGTTTCTGACTGAAAGAAAGCGGCGTGGTCTCTGAGGGATGAGGCCGAGGACAGCAGGGAAGGAGACAGCACGCTTTTATCTAAATGTATAGAAGTAGAGGAGACAAACACAAACAGTGGGAGAAAAAAAGACTTTGAGTACATGTTAGAAAAACTGAGAGTGGAAGTGTGTTTTTGTTTTTTTTTCACTCCTACATAGTTACAAGGGCATGACCGTGCACGATTAGTCTAAGCCCTAATAGACCACAGATGTAAGAGTACACAAAAACAAGTCTGAGTTACTTAGATGTACTATTAATGAATGGGTCACATGATACAGAGACTTTCACCTACTACTTCTTTTCAAAGAACTGCACCAACTTTGTCTTCATCCTTTGAACATCCTTTCCCAGTTTGGGATCAATAAAGTCTGTCTGTCTGTGCAAGAAAGTTTTACCTCAATGTATTCACTGTGAGTCACGTAAGGTTTTTTTTTTTTTTTTTTTTTTTTTGAGTTGAGGTTAAAAAGTTAGACTGTCAGAAGATTCTGGCATTGAGTTTATACAAAAACAGTATTTGAAATACCCAGTCTGCTAGCGTAACAGGAATGTTAGCTAACATTAGCATCCATCCATCTATCCATCTATCCATCCATCCATCCATCCATCCATCCATCCATCCATCTATCCATCCATCTATCCATCCATCCATCTATGTGATCTTTTGTTCATTATTTTATTCTTTTTCTTGCTTATTTATGTTTAGTTTTTGTTCATTTTGTTGCCTATTTGGTACAATTTTGTTCATTTTTCATTAATTCTGTTTATTATCTTGTTCTTTTTGCTCATTTTGTTGCTTATTTGTGTTTATTTTTTGTTAATTTTCATCTATCTATCTCTGTCTATCTATCTATCTATCTGATCTTTTTTTCATTATTTTGTTCTTTTTGTTGCTTATTTATGTTTAGTTTTTGTTCATTTTGTTGCCTATTTGGTAAAACTTTGTTAATTCTTCATTCATTTTGTTTATTATCTTGTTCTTTTTGCTCATTTTGTTGCTTATTTGTGTTTATTTTTGTTAATTTTCGTCTGTCTGTCTATCTATCTGATCTTTTTTTCATTATTTTGTTCTTTTTCTTGCTTATTTATGCTTAGTTTTTGTTCATTTTGTTGCCTACTTGGTAAAACTTTGTTAATTCTTCATTCATTTTGTTTATTATCTTGTTCCTTTTGCTCATTTTGTTGCTTATTTGTGTTTATTTTTGTTAATTTTCGTCTGTCTGTCTGTCTATCTATCTGATCTTTTTTTCATTATTTTGTTCTTTTTCTTGCTTATTTATGTTTAGTTTTTGTTCATTTTGTTGCCTATTTGGTAACATTGTATTCATTTTTCATTAATTCTGTTTATTATCTTGTTCTTTTTGCTCATTTTGTTGCTTCTTTGTGTTTATTTTTTGTTAATTTTCATCTATCTATCTCTGTCTGTCTATCTATCTATCTGATCTTTTTTTCATTATTTTGTTCTTTTTGTTGCTTATTTATGTTTAGTTTTTGTTCATTTTGTTGCCTATTTGGTAAAACTTTGTTAATTCTTCATTCATTTTGTTTATTATCTTGTTCTTTTTGCTCATTTTGTTGCTTATTTGTGTTTATTTTTGTTAATTTTCGTCTGTCTGTCTATCTATCTGATCTTTTTTTCATTATTTTGTTCTTTTTCTTGCTTATTTATGTTTAGTTTTTGTTCATTTTGTTGCCTATTTGGTAAAATTTTGTTCATTTTTCATTAATTTTGTTTATTATCTTGTTCTTTTTGCTCATTTTGTTGCTTCTTTGTGTTTATTTTTGTTAATTTTCATCTATCTGTGTCTGATCTTTTTTTCATTATTTTATTTTTTTCTTGCTTATTTATGTTTAGTTTTTGTTCATTTTGTTGCCTATTTGGTAACACTGTATTCATTTTTCATTAATTTTGTTTATTATCTTGTTCTTTTTGCTCATTTTGTTGCTTATTTGTGTTTATTTTTTGTTAATTTTCATCTATCTATCTCTGTCTATCTATCTATCTGATCTTTTTTTCATTATTTTGTTCTTTTTGTTGCTTATTTATGTTTAGTTTTTGTTCATTTTGTTGCCTATTTGGTAAAACTTTGTTAATTCTTCATTCATTTTGTTTATTATCTTGTTCTTTTTGCTCATTTTGTTGCTTATTTGTGTTTATTTTTGTTAACTTTCGTCTGTCTGTCTGTCTATCTATCTGATCTTTTTTTCATTATTTTGTTCTTTTTCTTGCTTATTTATGTTTAGTTTTTGTTCATTTTGTTGCCTATTTGGTAAAATTTTGTTCATTTTTCATTAATTTTGTTTATTATCTTGTTCTTTTTGCTCATTTTGTTGCTTCTTTGTGTTTATTTTTGTTAATTTTCATCTATCTATCTGTGTCTGATCTTTTTTTCATTATTTTGTTTTTTTCTTGCTTATTTATGTTTAGTTTTTGTTCATTTTGTTGCCTATTTGGTAACATTGTATTCATTTTTCATTAATTTTGTTTATTATCTTGTTCTTTTTGCTCATTTTGTTGCTTATTTGTGTTTATTTTTGTTAGTTTTCATCTATCTGTCTGTCTGTCTGTCTGTCTATCTATCCTAAAAATTGTAGCATAGCAGTAGTAGTAGTAGTAGTAATAGTAGTAGTAGGCTAATAGCGGTCGTAGTAATATGCTATCTATCTATCTATCTATCTATCTATCTATCTATCTATCTATCTATCTATCTATGTGTAGGTACATTAATAAAGACAAGCATGTCAGTCATTGTTTATTTCTATATCGTCTGAATTGTTGATTTCTTTTAATCACCTTAATCGGTTTAATTCCAATTTTTATCCTGGAATATTAACGTGTATGCAGGCTGCTGTTGCACTACTGTCGGTAACATGGGTAATATTCATGTCCTGATGATTTAAGGCAGGGGTGTCAAACTCATTTTAGTTCAGGGGCCACATTCAACTAAATTTGATCTGCAGTGGGCCAAACCAGTAAAATAACAGCATAATAATATATAAATAAAGTCAACTCCAAACTTGTCTGTATGTTTTAGAGCGAAAAAAGTAAATTTACATATGAAAAGGTTTACGTCTACAAACTATCCTTTCAAACAATATGAATAACATGAACAAACTGAAAAAAATAAGTGTAATTTTAACAATATTCGGCCTCAGTTTATCATTTCCACATGTACATTATAACTTACAGATCACAGTGGATCTACAAACACACAAAACATTTAATAACAGGTGGAATATTGTTAGCATTATACTTACTTCTCTTAAGACATTTCAGGTTGTTCATATTTGTTCAGGTTATTCATATTTTTTGCAAAATTATACTTATTTACATTTACAAAGAGAAAATTTGGAGTTGTCATTATTTCTATGTTATTATGATAGTATTTTACTGGTCCTGCCCACTTGAGATTGAACTGTTCTGAATGTGGAACCTGAACTGAAAGGATTGCTAATATCTTAGTGTAATTTTTTGCATTTCACAAATTCATCCCAAGGGCCGGACTGGACCCTTTAGCTGGCCAGATTTGGCCCCCGGGCCGCATGTTTGACACCTGTGATTTAAGGCGTTACCCACATGCAGACAGTACCATACACATCCAAACCTACCTATTGAATGGAGCCAGATTCCTATTAATAGCTCCCAGAATACAAGCCAATTAACAGTAAATGCCAGGCAGTTGATTTGTAGAGCCAGATGTACTGTAACACATGCCAGCTTTGTGTAGACAGGTTAATGAGGATAACATTTGAGTGTCCACTGGTTAGAGGTAAATAAAACAGGTGTTTTGGCTTTGTGTAATGTACTGCATGGCTGAATGATGGCATGTTTGAAAGAGCAACACACAAGTGTAGCATAAAATGATTTCTGATAATGGTATTTTAATGTGAGCTATCATTCTTTAAATCTTCTGTCAGGAGTAAGGACATGAAGTATATACTGATTCAAGATATATGTAGTATTTCTAATTTCAAATATTAAAAGATGACCTAAAATTACCATTAAAGTGTTTAGAATAAAGATCCCTGTTGTTCAAAAAGACGGTGATGTTTTGGACTGTAAAGATACGAACTTAATGTATTCACACTGATGATCTGGGGATTTAAGTGACCACTAGAGGGAGGAGTGAGTCATAAGTCGCTTTTCCATTGGACATACTGTACGTGCAAAACTTTACCGATATCTACTAATTGTCGAAAAAACAGAAGTGCGTAATATTGTTTTTTCCATTAAATCACAAATGCGATGATTTGTTTATTTATTATCGCGAGATGACACGAGAAGTCATTCCATAAACATGCCGACAAACATAAATATGGTGTTGTTTTACAGATATATTCACTATTATTATTAGGGCTGGGCAAGTTAACGTGTTATTACAGCGTTAACGCATTCATTAAATAATGCCGACAATTTTTTTTTTATCTCACGTTAATGCCGTTTTATTCTAACTCATATTATTCTGCTCATGCTTGTGTGCATGTAGCGATTAGCTTGGCAGATAGACAACAGGTTTCCCAAGAAAAGCCGGACGCCGAAAACTTCTCTCCAAATCTTTTACTTGAGACTCACTGTAAAACTGCAACATACTTACAAAATATGTCTGTTATGTTCATTGCCTTAGTACATTTACATGGCATTATACATTTAACTGAATGGGAAAAAGATTGCTAGCTCGATGCTAACTTGAATGGGAAAATCCATAGACACGCTAACAATTAGCATTTACAGATTAAGATTTACTTTTTATCCAGCAACAAATGTTCACGTCAGAGATATTTTATACTTTTCATTCTTACAATAACTGGACATGAAATACTCACAGGCAAAAGTTTTTGGGGCCATACAAACAGAGTGAAAGAAACATGTCTGTTAGTTCCTTCTTATGTCCGTACTGACTACGGTAACACCGCAAGAACAAAACATACATTAGTGCAATTAATTCCGACCACTAGAGGGCCCCCTTTGCTTGCTTTTAATAACTGAACATCACATATTATTAGGCTTATTAGTATTAGTACTTATTAGTGGTCTTAAGACTCCTGTCAATCACTCACAACCAGAAATAAACTAGTGTGGACATAAACATGGAGAAAAGTACCGGTCTTCTACATGGACATTTTCATTTTAAATGTCTTCAGATGGGGGGCTGAGGAGGACACAGTTGTTTGGAAGCACTGCAATGTGGAATTATTTTTTAATAACCGGAGTACTTCCAGTCTGAAATATCAGTGAAAGGCAAAACACGCTGTTGATCTGAGCTTTCATGAACATCTACATGATTAATAAATTAAATATAGGAAAATACCTGATTTTCACCAGAAAAAAAGTCAAATAAAGGAGATAATATTACAATAAATGATGATGAATCACTCAAGAAATGTTAAATATGGAGATAAATCCATTTGGGAGCTGCCACAAAAGTAACACTAGGTCTGTATGGGTTAATATACCTTTAATATCATTTTTGTCTTGTTACAGTTTGTCATGTAATGTCATTTTTGTGCTTCTGGTTTCATCAACATCTGTTTAACCCTTTGATGCATGAATTATGAGAACCTTAGTTAAGATTTTTTTTTTTTCCTGAGTGTTTTTATTCTTCTTCAGGCATGATAAAACTAGTATGATTGAATTTTTTTAATGAACCTATTTTTTATGGAGTTACAAAAATGTCCACTCAGCTGGACACCATGCGTTTAATTTTTGAAGCAAAGAAACATGTATTTAAAACGCAATAACAGAAAGTGATATACTGTGTAAAAACAACATGTTTATTGCCGCTAATCTGATGTTTTCTCACATGTTATCATACTATATTACTAGTTATTACTCACTTCAGGGAGATAATATGGAAAAACACCCTTTTTGTTTAAGAAAACTGTTAATTACAGTCTAAAAACAACAAGCAATTGATTTACACTCAAACATGTTACTGCAGATCAGGTTTATCAAGAACGACGAAGTCACAGTAATTGTATATATTGCAGTGTATGAGATGGTGCAAATATGTGCAATATTAGATATGCAAATAAAACAACAAAACCTATGAATATGTCAGGGTAGAGACTGCGATCTGGTAGGATCGGCGATTCTACCAGTAGAAACGCCGATCAGTCTCTACTGGTAGAAACTCCGATCCTGCCAGTAGAAACTCCGATCGGAGTCTCTACTGGTAGAAACTCTGATCCTACCTACCTAACCCTAACCCTAACCCACATCTGGACTTTTTAGTTAGTCTCAGCACGCTCACATAATATATAAATAATTTATGGAAAGCACCAAATATTAAAACCATTTGTGAAATATAAAATGACAACAATTTTCTCAAAACCTTTGGAATTTCAACATTAACTTTGCATTTGGCAATTCTATTGGTAAGATCGGAGTTTCTATCAGTAGATACTCCGATCGGAGTTTCTACCAGTAGGATCGGAGTTTCTACCAGTAGAAACTTCAATCCTATTAAATGTTTGGTAGGATCAGAGTTTCTACCAGTAGAGACTCTGATCGGAGTTTCTACTGGTAGAGACAACAATCGGAGTCTCTACTGGTAGAATCGCCGATCCTACCAGATCGCAGTCTCTACCCTGACAAATATACAAGAGAACAGCTGTAGAAAAACTGTCCACTGTAGTGACCAGTATACATGAAAGGGTTAATTTCAGTCCATGTCTTTTAATATTATTATGACTGCCATATCAAACTGAATCAACAATGTGTTATTGAGAGAATTAGACCCTAAACGTTCATACCATACGTATAATTTACACAATAAAGATCTGAACAGATGTTGGCGTGTGTTTGTATTTGGATCGCTGTGCGTCACGGCAGGTCGAGCGCCGAATGTGACTCATCATAGGGAAGACGAAAAGACAGTGGGGATAAAAATAGACAAAGAGAAATGTTCCCTCCTACAAATTTAACTGGCTGTGGCTCCTCACAGCCAGCTGGGACTCATGAAATATTGTTTGATTGTTGTAATCCATCACATCTTTTGACACTGGGAGATGTGTGCGAGTGTGTTTGGATTTGGGTATACAGTTGGGACTTGGCCTCCTCTGATTACAGAAAGGACAGAAAGGAAAACAAAAGAGCTGCAGCCGTCTGCTTTTACTCACTGATATATTTGGAGTTTTGATTTTACAATGGAGTTTATTTTGAAGAATATATTGAAATCAACCCACATGTTCTTAGTCTTAAATGGTAGTATCTGATAGTTTCTCGATTAAAGGGGCTACATGTAGTATTTCTACTTTCAAATATTAGCAATGACCTGAAAATGACACCAATGTATTATATATTTATATCTACAGGCGAGGGGATTTATGTAACCACTAGAGCAGGGGTCTCAAACTCATTTTCTTTTAGGGGCCACATTCAGCCTGATTTGATCTCCAGTGGGTTGGACCAGTAAAAAAAATAACATAATAACCTATAAATAATGACAACTCCAAATTTTTGTCTTTGTTTTAGTGCAAAAAAACCCTGTTGAGCCGCATTATGTAATAAATTCCCATTATGTAATAAAAGTTCAAAATGTAATAAGAATGTTACGTCATCTTGTAATAAAGCCGCATTATGTAATAAACTGACGCATTTTGTAATAAACTACCTCAATGCATTATGTCGTAAATTTATATATATATATATATATTATATTATATAGTAAGTTATTACAATTTGAGAAATTTATTACAAAATGCACTTGACACATTTATATTTTCAGGAAAATTTAATAACATGGTTTATTACGTAATAACGACACTCAAGTAGATTTTTTTTACCGTCTTTAATTGAAGTAGCCCTGCAGATTAGTAGTTGTAGCAGTGGTAATGATAGCTTACCTATTACCGTTACATTCGCAATTAGTACACACATTCCAACATGCACACACAAAGTAGAAAATGCTGATGTTGAACAATAAATGGCTTTATTTCTACACAGAACCTTTTTAAGGCAAATTAAAATATTTTGATCAATATAAAGGTGTCTATGCCAGTTGAAAAAAAAAAAAAAAAAAAAACTCAGGAAAGTGTCTTTAACAATGTAAACATTATTTCTGGATATAAAAAAAGAGCTAAACCGTCACACCTTTGGGACATACAGGGGTTGGACAAAATAATGGAAACACCTTAAAAAATCAACAAAATATAATTTAATATGATGTAGGTCCGCCTTTTGCGGCAATTACAGCCTCAATTCTCCGAGGTATTGATTCATACAACTTGTGAATTGTTTCCAAAGGAATTTTAAGCCATTCTTCAGTTAGAATACCCTCCAACTCTTTTAGAGACGATGGCGGTGGAAATTGACATCTTACTTGAATCTCTAGAACTGACCATAAATGCTCAATAATGTTGAGGTCTGGGGACTGTGCCGGCCATACGAGATGCTCAACTTCATTAGGATGGTCCTCATGCCATTCTTTAACAATTCTAGCTGTATGGATTGGGGCATTATCATCTTGAGGTGAAGGTGTTTCCATTATTTTGTCCAACCCCTGTACATAATGTACCATATTATTAAATTAAAAAAAAAAAAAAAAAAAATGTGTCAAGTCCATTTTGTAATAAATTTCTCAAATTGTAATAACTTACCACATAATGTGAAAAAATTTACTATATAATGCGTTGACGTAGTTGATTACAAAATGCGTCAGTTTATTACATAATGCGGCTTTATTACAAGATGACGTGACATTCTTATTACATTTTGAACTTTTATTACATAATGGGAGTTTATTACATAATGTGGCTCAACAAACCCCCATTAAATTATGAAAATACTTAATTTTCTAAACTATCCAAACAAAATTGATGTGAATAACCTGAAAAAACAGAAATTTCTTAAGAAAAATAAGTGCAATTTTAATAATATTCTGCCTCAACTTATCATTTCTACATGTGCGTTATGGATCGGTTCTACAAAGACACTAAACACTGAGTAACAGGCAGGAAACTATTAAAATTGTGCTTAATTTTCTTTAGACATTTCAGGTTGTTCATATGTGTCCAGGTTACTCACATTTTGTTGTTACAGGATAGTGTGTAAATGTAAATATTTTCATGATTTAAAGTTATTTTTTTGCACTAAAACAAAGACAAAAATTTGAAGTTGCCATTATTTATAGACATAATGTAATATAATGTTCACATCAAACCAAGAAGAAAATCTGGAGTCATTATTTTTTGTGGAGTTTTATGCTGTTATTTGACTGTAGATCATATTGGTCTGTATGTGGAACCTGAACTAAAATGAGTTCGACAGCCTTGACTGTGGAATTTTGCTCTTTGCAAATTCATCCCAAGGGCCAGATTGGAACCTTTGGTGGGCCGCATGTTTGAGACCAATGCACTGGAGGGAGTAGTGAGTCACTGAGCTGGTCTCCCATGGTGACGAACACTAACACCACAGGGCCTTTGATCAAAGCATCACGAAGTGATGTTATGTGAATAGTGGGGAACAAAAAACAACTTTTAGAGTCAAAGAAAGATAAAACAAAGTGATAAAAGCCTAAAGCAGTGTTGTTTTCACCATTGGGTCCTTCTATGAAACTGATCCGTAAAAGCAGGACAGAGGGGCTAAAAATTCAAATAAGATAAAACACTTTATATATGTTTTTTTTTTTTTTTTTTTTTTTAATACAAAAATCCAAATGTAACACGACAAAAAGGACATGAAAATTACACGCCACTATTTTTTCGAATATCTCTTTATTTTCTCAGTTACATTTTGGGAATCAAACTATTTTTGCAAGGCAGAGTGTTTTACAAAAATGACCACTTGCAAATTCACTCACGATTTATTTGTGTTTGAACTGGCAGGTTCCGCATGTAACGCGAGTGGACACTATGGGTTACACGCAAAACCTGGAATGAGACTGAGATTCATGAAAACCCCACATGTCTGGATTAGAAAAACCACCAGGATCATTAAATTTAACAGTGTGTTTATTTATAGTGGTATATAAGACCATTTAAACCAATGTTTTCCAGATCAAATGCACGGACACTTAGGTAGCTTTTCATGTCCCAATTTCGGGTCTATTTTTGGCCCCAATATTTCATCAAAAATTCATTAATTTTGGGATGGCTCAGAGCAAGAGTATCATTTTTTTGCATTTATCTGACGTCATCATTTGGTACATCCTGGGGGGAAACATGTATAAATTTCTCTTTTATCATTGGGTCTTAAGTGCCAGGTACTAAAATAAACCCAATTTTATAAAAGGACCCCACTTGACACAGCTCTAAATAAAAAGAATTGTGTTTGCTGCTGTAAATCGTGTTATTTCTATATGGTTTGAGTTTGATTATGAGGCTTATGAAGATATAACGTTTATTTGTGATATTATCTTATCTATGCAAAGTTCATCAACAAAACAGAGCTAAGCTAACAGTGCAATAATGTAAACTATCAGCAACACGTAAAGATTATAATACGTGGTATTATTTTGACAAACTGTCCAAATAATCCGCTTGGAGTTTTTGTTTTACTGGTGGTTTTGGTGGCTGTGTTCTGGTGCGTGACTTCTCCCTGCTGTTAAGAATTTGGAATATCAATACTACATATAACCCTTTAACTACAAAAATAATTAAAAGGTATTTGTCTGTCTTACCATTGAGAATAAAGACTTTCTACTTTTTAACATCATAAGATATAAAGCAGGATGCACGCAGACAAAGAATGCACTCAATCACTGCAAAAAAAAACCTAAATTATCATGCGATCCATTCACTGATAGTATTTATAAGTACCTGAGTTGTGGTCAAACTTCTTTTGTGTACTCATACATAAGCAGCTTCGGTGGATCAATAGAGCTGAGACAGTACATGCTCAGATGTGATACAACAAAGCATTGTGTTATTAAAGCTGTAACCTCATACTGATCTTCAGTAATGGGAGAATTCATATATTTGTTTCTGGATTTCTTATCCCTGGCATCCTTGATCATCAGTGACGAAATACCTGTAACTTGAAAGCATTCTTTTATAACAGTACTGCCTGATGACAGCCAGGGTCTAGAGTGCCTCTGTGCTTTATGTGCTTATAAAAATAGCTTGAAAGAAAAAGTTTTATTGGAGTCATTATTGACGTCAGGATGTTGTTGAAAAACTTTGAAAGAAGCTCACTACTGTAACAAGGATTACACAAATCCACAAAAAAAGTTAATATTGTCCAACTTTTGAGCTTGAAAAAAATATCACATTTCCTGCAATGTGAGATTCAGTTGTTATAAACATGAACAGAAGTTAGTTTATCCAGTTGTAGCTGCATATGCAGTATGACTTTGTTCATGTCTACTGGACTTTAACCCACAAAGACCTAAACAGCAACTGGTGACCAAAATCATCTACTGATCTAAACTGTTAATAACTTCTGATCCACTAATCCTATCAAAACATGTAAATAATTGGTGTAAAATACAGTTTGTCATCTTTTCATGGTCATCAGATATAACCCATGTGGACATTCAGAGGTGCCGTAGTGAACATGGAAACACTGTCATCTTCTACAACATTGATTCACCAGTAAAACCCATGGAGTTTGACAAATGACCATGGTTGTAGATGCTTATTTTTATGTTCAGTTATTGATATTTTTGCTTAAAAATTACTTTTATTCAGTTTTCTCCCTTTTTTACATAATAACCCTCAACTTTAATCTAATTTACTGATCATATAGATCAGGAGTCGGCAACCTTAAACACTCCAAAAGCTATTTGGACCCATTTCCCACAGAAAAGAAAATACCAGGAGCCACAAAACCCTTTTGACAACTAAAATGAACATACGACTGCATATATTTTATTTTATTTTTTTTGCTTTAATGCTATATATATATATATATATATATATATATGTATACACACACACACACACACACACACTACCTCTATGAGGTTCAGCACTGGACAGCGCCAAGACAGCTCTGTTCAATTCAGAAGATACAATGCATTTGAGCAAATATGTGCAGCCTGAAAAGAAAAAAACTGAGACAAAAGTGGCTCTGTCTCCCAGATAGGAGACGGCTCCTATCATTCACTTGACAGAGCCGGCTCTAAGAGCTGTTACGTTTGCACCCAACACATCCCTAATCAGAATACAGACTTTAACCTTGTCCACAAACAAATGGAACTGATGGTTTAATCCTTTGCCGTTATTTTATTGAGCAACAAAAAATTAAACCCGTTTTACTTTAATGTTAAAAGATCACCATAATCTTTAAATTTAGAATTACATATTTAAAAACACTAATGAACTAAAAGAAAGAGCCACAGGTTGCTGACCCCTGATGCAGATGTTCACAGAAGCTCAAATACATGATTTTCACTAGAAGAATGCAAAATGCAAAGGATAACATCATAATAAATAGCGATAAATCATTTAAGAAAGGTTAAATCTAGAGGAAAGTACATTTGGGAACTGCCACAGAAGTAGCACTGGGTCTAAGAGGTTAAATGGACTGCACATGTTCACATGCTAGAGACGCTGAAGCTTCAAATGCAAGATTCCGCCCTACCACAGATTCTGGATCAGTGTTCAAGTATATTTGTGAAGTTTTCTTTGTATTGTGCAGCTCCAAATAGGTCCAAAAGAGAACATGTGATCTGTTTTGGGGTCAGAGGTCTAAGGACAAGAGTGAATATTTAAAACGTTATTATGTTAAGTTAGTTGATGATGAGAATGTTGTTGTTTTTTTTCTTCCCACTCCTTTTCGAGTGTAGATGAATGATTTTGGAATTTGCATGTATTCTGTCATGCTTGAAATGAACAAATAAATGAAAAAAAAAAAAAAAAAAATGAAAATGAGTTTGATGTCTGTCTAACATACGATCTTGTTTGCACACAATTGCATCCTGTACATACTGTGTTTTACATTTATTTTCTGTATACAATGTACATAGTCTGAATATTCATATGCTTTAGTGTTTTTATATTTTTCTTTTTTTATTTGCCGAGAACTACCTCTAAGAAAAATTTCTGCTGTTGTTCTTGACCTACAGATATATATTTTTTTATCCTTTTTATCCTTTTCTATGCACCTTGGAAGTAGGTGAAGTTGTGCCAGAGCCTTTTTTTTTTAATTTATTTGAAATGTATGGACCAAGGGAGTTAAACATATGGCCAAAGGTTTGAATCTGACCCACAGGATAAATTTATAAAGTACAAAAATTACACTGAGGATGTTAACAGTTAAGGGTGTCAAACTCATTTAGTACCAAATTCTACACTTTTAACAGTACTATATGTTGTTGTTAATATATGTTTTGTGCCTTTGTAGATCTGATCTGACCTGTAAGTTGTAATGCACATGTACATAAGTTGAGGTATAAAATTATTAAAATTGTATTTATTTTTCTAAGAAATGTCTTTTTTTTTCAGGTCATTCACATTTTTTGTCAAATGACAGTTTGCATGTGTAACCATTTTCATAATTTAATTGCACTTTTTGCACTAAAATAAAGAGAAAAATTTGGATTTTTCATTATTTATAAGAGCTGGGTTAAGCTCCAGCCCCCCACCGCACCCCGACCCTTGTGAGGATAAAGCAGGTTCAGTAGATGAATGAATTAATGAATTATTTATAGGCTGTTATTATTTGGCTGGTTTTACTGGCCACTTGAGATCAAATTGGGCTGCATGTAGCTCCTGAACTAAAATGAGTTTCACACCCCTGATTTAGACACTTCTCACACTGTGTATACATGCATATCCGATACCTGGATGCTCTGGGGTTTTGGGTTTGCTCATGTAAATACCATATCCTGATTTCCGTTGTCTGGATTTTGAGAAATTGAGATACTCTAGCTTTAGTACTCCAATAATCGCCTTGATACTGTTACATGTAAACACCTAATACTGGCTACTGACAGTTGTGGATTACTAAAAATATCCAGATTTCTATGTTTGTCATGCTAACGCAATCACCCAGATATGATAAAAAAAAAAAAAAAAAAACGGGAGATGAGTGTGCATGTAAACACAGTCATAATGATACACAATGGGCCGACACCAGCCACACTACCTTCTCTCTAACACCTGTTCAGGAAGTTTGACTCATCCATGTATCACACAGCTCAGTCAGATGGTGTATATACAACAGATATAAATATACTGTATATATGTGTGGTCAGATGTGCTCTAAAGCAGCCTGTTCAGCTTATATTATCTGACAGCCTGGACTGAATTTATGTCAAAATAGTTCAATTACCTTAAAAAATATATCTTACTTGTGTAATACAACTAATGACCACTGAGTGCTGATATTTTTTTTTCCCCCAGGAGTCATTCTGGTCTTATTCTTTCAACCTGGAGCTTTTGATAAGTGTTCTGGATGTCTATCTTTATTTTTTTTTTCCCGTTTTTTTAATAAGATCACAATGTTTGTCCCTTTTGTTACACATCCTTTTGTTTTTGTTTTTTTTGCACTTATTCATATTACCACAAGAGGTCACCAAATGAAAACAAAAAGTGCACAAACATTAGTCATTAAAGTCCCTTTAAAATCAACAAAAACTGTCATTTTAGGTGGAGATGTTTGGTTATATTATTATTGTCAGTAGATTCAGTAGGTTTAGTTTAGTTCAGTTTATTTCAGACACGAACATAATACAAAACATTGGGGGAAAAAAATAAAACAGAACAAAAATAGAATAGAAAAAAGAAGAATTGTCGTGCCTGAAAGGGAGTAGGAAGAAGCCACTGCTTATCCAGTCCTACCCCCCAATTCCAGTCCTCAGATTGTTAGTGCTTAATCACATGTATATAACATAAGATTATGATTTTCTCGAACACCCTTCCTTCAAATGTTGTTCGCTTAGTTATTGCTTTTATGATGAAGGTATGTGGTTATGTTGGAACTAGTATTGTGTGGAGAAAAAAAAAGAACATTTTACATACATTTTATTTCCTATAACAATCATGATCGGACATGTGGACTATCTACAGTCGCGGAAAAAAATACTAGACCATCAAAAGTCATAAAAAAATGGTTATGCAATCAAGTACTAACTCCTGTGTGTATCATGTGACTAAAACAGACAGAAAAGAAAACATGGAATCCCTAAAAGCACTGTTTTTTTGTCAGTACAATGCCATAGATATTGATGTAAGAACTGAAGTGATTTTGGTTATTATCAAGAAAACATGGAAAATGATCAGATATCAGCTCTGAAATTAAACTCTTACGAGCTATTTTTGTTGTTATCATTATATTTGTCCAAACAAATGTACCTTTAGTCGTACCAGGCATGAAAATGAACAAGAAATTGAAGAAAACAAGGGGTGGTTTAATATTTTTTTCCATGACTGTATGATTTCAAATATGTTCTTTGGCTTTAACGTTTAAACATAATCCATTAAAACTGTAAAGTGAACTTCACACAATAGGCACTCATTTATAATTCATTTATAAGGGTGCACACATGTATTATGATTTCCCGAGTATATAATCCCACAACTGCCATTGTCCTACCTTTCTTTGTTAGAGCAGTTAAGGGCTAAAGGCATCCCTTCTACTGAGTATTAACACTACAGTAAATTAATGGAGATTTATGTCAGATCTGACAAGACCAAAGGCAGTTTTATACAAAGAGAAAGGGGAATAGTGATTAAAAAAGTTGAACAAAAGGTTTCTGGGGGGTTTCAATTAGCTGTGGTTGTTTGATCTGAGCCCCCTCCATGACTGCCAGTCATGAACACTGCAGCGCACCACGCTGGCTGTGAAGAATCCATTAAATATAACTGGTCTTCTGCTGCAGGGGGGCTACTGAAACAGCCAGAGACCACACATACACCAGCTTTTGGAACCACACGCAAACCTGTTCCATCCTCCAAAATATACACATGCATGTAATCTTTCAAGACAACAAAAATGCTAACATGTGTCTTATGTATAGCTTGTAAAAATATACCACTAATCCTAATGTTGACATGTAGTATTTGGTACTAGCATACCCTGGTCACAGTCATTAACACGACTGTATGTAGTACACTCAGCTCCAGTTCTTTCCACTTGGGAAAAATAGGGAAGTTGACAAAAACACTTAACTTCTGAGAGCCATATACCGTATGATGTATACGCTCATTGTGGCAGCTTGAGGCAAACATTTTTTCCACCATCTAGCTTTACAATGAGAAAAAAATGTCTGTGTGGATTGTCATTTGCCCAGGTCTGGTTTCGCTCTTTTGAAAACCTTTCAGTTCTAATTACTGGTGGGGGAAACTGGAGTTCTAAAGCTGTGGGGGGAGTGGTCTGTGTAGGTATTAATCCATATGCCAATGATATTAAGTGTTAGGGTTGTAGAGAGGGGGTGGCACTGGGGGTCAGGGTCGTTTGTTGTTTAAAATGGTGTTGTAACTATCTATCACTGGGTATCTAATGCCGTGTTTCCACTATGTGGAACCAGCTCAACTCGACTCGGCTCGACTCGGGTACCAGGTCCTTTTCCTAGAGACCGTTACCATTACAGGATACTACCGACTTTACAGTACCTGGACGTCATAGCGATGTGGCGTGTTAATTCCGTGTCGTCTGCTCAGGGAGTTACTGATAAACTTGCTCATTGCGTGTTGTCTCGTCAAGCTCATACTGAATTTTTACGTCTGAATCTCCTCGACAAACCATGGTGTAGTTTTGCAGGCTGTTATGTGTATTAATGTAATGCTATATTTACTGTAAACTTCCGCATCCGTTTTTTGTAAAACGGCGGGTCACAGAGACAACTCTCTGACCAATCAGTGGTCTGCAGTGTTGACACGTCACGTTTTAGTATCTGGTCCCCAGTCCTGGGACCTTGGCGGAGGTGATACCAAAAAAGTAGCACCAGGTACCAGACTCCAGGTCCTTTTTCATAATGGAAATGCAAAAAGGCCGAGTCGAGTCAAGTTGAGTCAAGCCGACACCACATAGTGGAAACGTGGCATTAGACTACTTATTAAAAACCTATGACACCATTTTAACATTCCCGAACACTTTTCAACTAACAACCTTCCACACCTAGACTCACCTGAAAGCACCCCCACCATCACTAAATGTTTTGTGCATTTATGGATCCACTGTGATCTGTAGTTGTGTTAATAATAAGAGATGGAATATTGTAGAAATTGTTCAAATTTTAGTTCCAAACTCCAAAATTTTAACAATATTCTGCCTGTTACCAAATGTTTATGTAACACTGTGTGTAATGTACATGTAAAAATAATAAGTCAAGGTATAATACTGTTCAAATTGCAGTAATTTTTCAAATTAAATTTATGTTTTTTCAGGTCATCCACATCTTTTTTGTAAAATCCAAATATTTTCATAACTTAATTGGGGTTTTTTTGTACTAAAACCATAAGAAAAACTTGGATTTGTCATTATTTATAGGTTATTAAGTCATTATTTTAATGGTCTGGCCCGCTTGAGATCAAATTGGGCTAAATATGGCCCCTAAACCAAAACGAGTTTGACACCCCTGCTTTAGACCATTACCATATGGACTAACACCCCCACAGACCACTCCCCCCACAGCTTTATAAGTCCAGTTTCCCCCTACCAGTTATCAGAACCAAAGACGTCTCTTGAGATTTTCAAAAGAGCAAAACCTAGTAGACCTAGCAAGCAAAATGACAAAAACACTGTCTGAAAAGCCACACCTCCTGTATCAAAATAATGGCTTTTTAAGGTTTCAGTGGAACAAGGCTTTTAATGTGAAGCCTATTAGTGTCACGTAAAACCCAAATCCTACTGGAGGTCATATTTAACTGAATTAAACTGAGTTTGACACCCCTGTTTTAGACAGACACAGTGGAGAGGAACTTGAGATATTCACTTTTCAGTATTTAACCCTCGTTCTTTCCTGTATCAGAGCATAATAATACCAGACATTCAGTTCTATTAATGTCTGTCTTACATTCCTTTTCATCAGTCTCACTCCTTGTCTCATCATCTTCAGATATTTGACTGTTTACGTCTGTCGTTACATACTCTAAAAGTAAATGAACTTCCCCTAATTCTCTCCTTCTAGCTTTTTCTCCCCCATTAAATTATAACGTGTTGAAAATGTACCATCTATATGCCAAGTTGTCGCCTGAAACCACTGCCATTAACCAACCCACACGCAATCCAAACACTCACCAGGAATTATTTATCATGCATCGCTATCTGTTACCACACAAACACATCAAAAACTATTTATTTCACTGTTCTATTCCTCCTCCTCCTCTTCCTCTCCATCTGGTGCCGCTCTGTATTTTTAACCAGCTGAGATAAAAGCTCTCTCCCACCTGTTTTCTAGTTGAGCAGGAGATGCTTCATACAAAGTGAATGGAAGAGCTTTGCATTTCGCAAAATCTTATAAGTTTAAGATCTTTATAATATCACCTGGAGTTAAATTTATTACAGACTTAATAATCACAGTAAAAAAAAAAAAATGTCACAAACAGCCTATTTCCGATCTTTCGCAGCTGATGGAAATAAACTAAACGTAAATATAAGAAAAATGACATGTTGGAATCAGTGTGTTACCAAACAGAATTAAAATGGCCTGTGAGCTGCAGCAACAGGGTTGACGACTTTCACACTTTTTTGGTGCGACAACACTTGCCTTCAGGATCTGACTCACGTTTTCACAACACCCTAATAAATCTCACACCGTGTAAGGAGAGAGACACATTTAATAAAGCGTGCTGCTTATGAATCCGCTGCAAAGGCGTGTTTGTGAACGAGCTACCGAGGAAAATGCAAAGCAGATACTGAACCTGCTTCGAACGTCACAGAAACTTTTCTGTTTTTTAATTCACTGTCACATGGACTGAAGATAGCAGGAAAGTGCTTATTTATACCACGTTAGAATTATACTGACTTGGGGATTTATTTTAATTTATAGTGCACAATATACAAAAAAATACAATATAATCAAAGAAACACAATTGTCAAACATTCCTACATGATCCATTCATGTCATTTTACATTCATATGTGTTTAGATTTAACAAGTGGTGAAAGGCAAAAATGTCAAATGAGAAGGCAGAATTAATAGAAATCTGATATGAAAGCACAGTTTCTGTTATGTCTGTGCTCCGATGAAGGGTTCTGACTCCTTTTACTCTGTTGATCCTTCCTCAGACTTCCTTTTATTTCTGCTTTTTCAATGTGTGGCATCCTGCATTAAGGCACATTAGTGTTACCTAACATGTTTGAACGTGGACTGGAGTTATTATCTCCACCACTTAACAAAAAAAACCAAAACCAAAACCAAAAAAAAACAAAAACAAAAAAAATTGGGTCTTACAAAGGACAATGTGTTTCAGTGAGTTATAGTTCTACTGTTAATTCTGATCAGTTGGTAACAGTCAGTGCTGGACTGTGTTTATGTCTGCAAGCTTTTACAAGTGGTTCCAGGCACAACAAACCCCCCCCCCCCGCACGTATTGTAGCTTATTTTGGCATCGATCCAGCTGATGTCATCATGTCTATGCATGTGCTGATGTCAGCATATCAGTTGCCTCTATATACAGTATGTGCCAAGACGGAAGTAAATTGAAACTAAATTGATGCTTTTTTAGACATTTGAAATTTCATCAATTAAAAGTCTCTCTCTCTCTCTCTACTGGCTGTAATTATTATTATTTTATTTTATTTATTTCATTTTTTACTAGTTATTTAATTTTGTTCATTATGGTTTATGTAAATATCCTCTCTCTCTCTCTCTCTCTCTCTCTCTCTCTACTATTATTATTATTATTTTTATTTTATTTTTCATTGGTTATTTAGTTTTCTTCACAATGGCTTATGTAAATATCACCCCTCTCTCTCTCTCTCTCTCTCTCTCTCTCTCTCTCTCTCTCTCAGCTATTATAATTATTACTATTATTATTATTTTTATTTTATTTATTTTATTTTTCATTGGTTATTTAATTTTGTTCATTATGGTTTATGTAAATATCGCCTCTCTCTCTCAGCTGTAATTATTATTACTAATATTATTATTTTTATTTTATTTATTTTATTTTTCATTGGTTATTTAGTTTTGTTCATAATAGTTTATGCAAATATCGCCTCTCTCTCTCGGCTGTTATTATTATTACTATTATTTGTATTTTATTTTATTTATTTTATATTGGTCATTTAGCTTTGTTCATTATGGTTTATGTAACCCCCCCCCCCCCCCCCCCGTATTCAGTTGTGTCATTCTGTTACTCTGTGATGAATTTATCATAATTTCCACATTGAGGCCAATATGATCTCAAATGGGCTGCACCAGTTAAATAATAACAGTGAAAAATGTACCATTACAATATGAAAATGTTTACATCGACAAAGTTTCCTGAATAACACAAACAACCTGAAATGTCTTGAGTGGAATTTTAACAGTATTATGCCTCAGTTTATCATTTACACATGTGCATTACAACTTACATTACAATTACAAATACACAAAAAAAACAAACAGGCAGAATATTGGTAAAATTACACTCCCTCTCTCTTTTCTAAAGACATTTCAGTTTGTTTTCTACACTTTTAAAACATGGTTTCATTAGGTTAAGCCATAGACTCCATTATTAAATCCACCTTCCACAGTGAGGAACATATTAATGTCACACTGCTGCGACCCCAGTCTGTCATAACTGAAATGTCCTAGAAAATCATCAGCAGAAAACAGTAGGAAACCTGCTTGAGACTGTGTGAGACTGAGCTCTGAGTTCAACTTCTATTAAACATATCCTCCGTCAGCCACAGAGCATGAGTGAGTGAGAGAGAGAGAGAGCGAGAGAGAGAGAAAGAGAGAGAGAGAGAGAGAGAGATGGGATTATCACTGTCCATCAGAGTTCAAAACAGTCAAAAAGTTGCCAGAGCTGAAACTTCTCTCTCCGACGTGTCATGGTCTGAATGATGGAAACCCACAATGACATGGAGTTGTGCTTTCCAAAAGTCCACAGTGTCTCCTGCATGAAACCAATGACCTCTCACAGCTCTGCTCCTTTGCATTCTGCTGTTTACCCTCTTTCCACTCACTGTGGTTCTTAACCTATCGGTCATCGTCTCAGTCTCACACTTCAGGCAAGAGATCAACACAGGCTTTTATTATAAACAGTGAAAGCAAAAACTGGCTACATGTGATGAATTTAACCCTTTCATGTATACTGGTCACTACAGTGGACAGCTATTCAACAGCTGTTCTCTTGTATATTCCTGGGTTTTGTTGTTTTAGCTCCATATCAGCTGACACAATAGACACTTATGCATCATCCCATCCACTGCATTTCATACTGTTACTGTAATTTTGCTGTTCTTGATAAACCTGATCTGCAGTAACATGCTTTAAATCAATTGCTAATTGTTATTACACTGTAATTAACAGTTTTCTCAAACAAAAAGTTGTTTTTTTTTGCATATTATCTCCATAATAATATAATATAATACTAATAACTAGTATTAGACTATGTTAAAATGTGAGAAAACATCAGATTAGCTACATGAAAAACATTTTTGTTTCATAGTTTTTCTTCTTCTCACTCCAAGTTTTTCTTCTTCCCACTTCTTTTTGAGTGTAGATGAATGATTTTGGAATTTTGAATTTGCATGTACAGTCTACTCTCGTTATACCGCCAACTTCCGTTCACGGCCAAATTGGCGGTATAGCGAAAATGGCGTTACAACGGGTTGCGTCCATAATGTGCATGTCTTTACTATATGATGTCTATGCTGCCTCCGTTAACCCGTTCTAATTGCGTTTCTAAATAAATCTGGATTCTGTTATGTTGTAAGGGATCATTTAAAGTGGGGAAACATTTTAAGCATAATTATACCGTGTCGGGAAATGACACCCCATCATCTTGAAGCTTTGGCTTAATCCCACATCCTCTTTCCGACATCCTGACCTACTGAGTGTTCTGCGATAAATGAACGGTGGCCGTTCCGTAGACCTACTCGTAGCTTGTCGCGATCAGCGTCTGGCATGTTTGTTTCAGTGCATTGTTAAAATTTATGTGTACTCGATGGCAATCACGCTGGCGGTATAACGGTCGGGAAATCAATGGTATAAGTGTTGTTTGTGCATGGAACTGGGCTGGCGGATGGCGATAGGCGGAAATGGCGGTAGCTAATGGAATAATGCATTGGGGATTTTTGTGCAATGGTTTTGGTCGGCGGTGAGCGAAAATGGCGGTATAACGGCGGGCAGTTTAACGAGAGTAGACTGTATTCTGTTAATGCTCGAAATAAACAAAATATGACGGTACAGACGTGGACAGTATGGGCTGTCAATCCTACAGCGGGAACTAGAGGTAAGCTGCAAAAGCTAAACTGCACTAGGCCAATAGCCAGCTACTGTTAGCTTGTACGCTACTGTACGCTTCTGTGTTCGTGCATGCACAGTGTGAGAATTTGAGGCCCATGGGCTCGTGGCACTGCTTTGCTTTGAGTGCAATACCCTCATGAGGAGCGAGCAGGATTTCAAACAGCTTCGTTTTCCTTCCGAACACACGATTGTTGGTCGTGAGGTGTTAATGGCTTCTCCTTACCCCATGTATGCTGCACGACACATGACACGATTTGAGGCACATCTGGCCCGATCCCAGAAAGAGTCACACAAGTGAGAAATCGTCTCTAAAATCGCACAGTGTATGGCCGCCTTTACTGTTACCAGCTCTATATGCATATACACTATGACACTGTAGATATAAATAAAATTACATATCAGAGTATTATACACACACACACACACAAATACATCTTAAATTGTTAAGGGCCTTGTACATGCATCGTAGGATTATCAAAAAAAAGGTTAAGAAAGATTTCCACACTTTACAAAACTTCTGTTCAGATCCACGTAATGTGTATCAGATTTTTTCACGTTTAAGATTCTCTCATGTTAAATGTCTTTTTATGCCTCTCCTATGATGCTTTTATGTTTTATGTAAAGCACTGTGAGTTGTCCTGTATATTAAATGTGCTATACAAATAAACTTGCCTTGCCTTGAAATAGCCTGAGAAGCTTGATCATCCATGACTGACTCGGGGTAGATGCATGAATTTTTCTCTAATGATGGCAAATAATGTGCTCTGATGCTTTAGGGAAAGTATTTGAGTAAAAGTACTTTGTCATGTTCCACCACTGGCTGCATGTTATAGTTTTTAATCATTCACTTTTATAATATAATGTTCTGTTATTTCTCTTCCACACACCCACTTTCTCTCTTTCTTTTTCACATCTCCCTGGCCTGAAAAAAAAAACCACAACAAAAACACAAATATGTCCTGCTGGTTTCTTTCTCTCCTTCATGTCCCTTCATAATTAGGGCACATTTCTGTTTCTGCATCAGTTGGAGACCTGATGATTATCTCAACTGTCCACTATGTTGCAATCTGTGACTCTTTTTGCATTACACGAATAAGGAAACTAAAAGAAGAGTTAAATTTGTCTTTAACCTCCTAAGACCCAGGAAATGTCAGCAAAGTACAAGCTTTTTTGTTTTTTTATGAACCCTTTCACACACGAATTATGAGAATTTAATCAAGATTTTCTTTTTTCCGGAGTGTTTTTATTCTTCTTTAGACACGAAAAAAAGAATGCGATTGAAAATTCTTTTATGAATCTATTTTTCATGGAGTTCCAAAAATGTCCACTCAGCTTGACAGACACCATGCATTTAATTTCTGAAGCAAAGAAACGTGTATTTATTGATATATTGTGTGTAAACGATGAAATAAAAACATTTTTAATGCTGCCAATCTGCTGTTTTCTCACATTTTAACATACTCTAATACTAGTCGATATTCACTTCATGGTGATAATATACAAAATAATGCAAAATAAATAAATTAATTTAAAAAATAAATTTAATTACAGTTTAATAACAATAACAAGCAATTATTTTACACTCAAACATATTACTGCAGATCAGGTTTATCTAGAACAGCAAACTTACAGTAACGGTATGAATGTCAGAGTTTGGGATGATGCATTACTGTCCATTGTTTTGGCTGATGGGTCATTCCACCTCAATTCAATGGGTTTAGAAAACATAACATATTTATATGTTATAACTGTTGTCATGTTCACTGTTGGAAATATGTTACAAACAGATTGTTCTATTACATTTGGTGTTTAGTAAATAAATCACTATACTCTGCACAGTCCAACAGTTCAAGCATCTCAAATTTCATGATCAGATGATAAGAATCGTGAGTGATACAGCTGGGTTATTCAAAAAATTTTTTTTGTAGGTTGGAGTCCTAGAACCGTCATGAAATTTTACAATTTGTAAGCATATGTGATGGTCTTTCAGAAAATAAGTTCTTTTGGTTGGTACTCCTTGTCATACCTGTGGTATTTGAAAGTGAAAATTAATGAAAAATGTTATTTTGCGATTTTATTATGACAAAAACAACAACAAAAAAGGATCATACCCATTAATAAATGCTGATCTGATTACTCTATATACTTATGTAAAAGGATGTGTAATTATTTGCAATATATCATATTTGGTTTGTGTTTAATTGGTCAATAAATATAGGGGTTTGTAAAAGTTTCAAGTTTATTTTCCAGATTTCACAAGGTCATACCACAGTCCCAATAAAGACAATGTTATTGAGAATACACATATGCAATCTATATGTGGTAGTCTTCCTCTAGAAAACTTACTGAGATATTGCACTCTAAAATTTGCTACATTTAAAGACAATCGTGAAATGCACCAAAAACGGCAAGAGGGGTACCCTGTTCATGAGTTTTTTTCTTCAAATGTATTTGATATATCAATCTGAAATTTTGGCTGGGCTAGTTTTCATGGTTGAACTTCACACGGTAAAAATTTGAAGCAAATCCAAGATGGTCAAGCAGGAGGCACTTGTTGAATTGAGGTGGAATGACCCTGATATGGAACTAAAACTACAAAACCCATGAATATACAAGAGAACAGCTGTAGAATAACTGCCCACTGTAGTGACCACTATGCATGAAAGGGTTAAATAAGTGCCTATATTGGAAACATCATGATGCAACAGTTTTTTTTTCAGATGCAGTTTTAAACATTTTTATGGAATGTCCTTTGTGGCGGACAGTTTTCTTTTCTTTTTTTTTTGTATAAAGTTGTGAAACTCTTGTCTACAAATGTGGACAGAAAACACATAGCTGGGTCTTAGGAGGTTGATTTTACTTCAAAAGTTGACATGACTCATACAGGCAAGTATCAGATCTGTCATAGTGAGCATGTGTTTGTCATCGCTTTTATTGCAGGGCTTTGGACGTTGTTTTGACATTTATTCTCCCTCTTGGTGTTATTATCGTTTTGTGCATGAGTGCGTTCGTGGTGGTTGTGCCATGGTTTTCGCACATTACCGCCGTCACAGCTCGGCGCTCGGAGAAGGTATTCACCAGCAAAATCTGAGCAAATCGCCCTAGTTTTTTTTTTGTCTTTTTCATTAGTTTTTCCCTCATATTATTATGCTTGCAGTGGATGACTCATTTACTGCTAGCACTTCTTTTAACGTGACCTTTCTCATGTATTTTAACTGCTCTTTAAAGCCTGTGATCTATTCCTTATTCTACTCCCGGTTTAGAAAAGCTGTTAAAGTCATTTCCACTTCCACAGATACTGCAGCCGGGCTCTTCAGTGGGGGAAGTGAAATGTGATGTGCTCACTGTGACAGAATAATTGCATTTGTTCATGTTTTTGGTTGTTCACAATTACAGAGTTAAAAAGTACTTTATGCTCATGAAATTTAAATTGTTTCTGGAGAAAATTACAAACATGTTTTTTTATGGATGTTCTTACTTAACTGTATGACTTTGACACTGTTCCATATTTATTTAAGCGTACTGTGAGGGGCATTGACAATGAAGTTTAAGGTCATCTGAGGCCATCAGGAACTGAATCTGGATTCTAAACCTGCTCTTTAAAAAGTTACTCAGAAGACAGTATCACCTCAACAGAAAAACAACAGTACTTTATGCATTTTTAGGGGCTGTAAAACAACTGCTGCGATACTTAGTCATGTGAAAAAGTGCATATATGCTCTAAATGCACCCATATATATATAAATTAAATGTATATTACCCTATATACCCATATTATGGAGATATATTATTGTCACATGCATATTTCCCCTGGATACTGTACATATAAGCTTAAAAAACTCACAGTAAAGGTATTAAAATCTGTGCATTAGATTTTTGTACAGTTTTATTTGCTGTACACACAAAAACATACTTACAACTTACAAAAAAATGCCAATCTTGTCCCAGTGCCTTTTACTGTGTGTTCAGAATCTGAGGATAATATATGCTAAATCAGTCAAACTTATATATGGGTGTTTCTATGAAACTGGTACCGTTATGAAGCAAGTTTGGAAGCACTTTGGGTCTATTTTAAAAATAAATATTTATTGAGATAAAAGAGAAAGTATTTTTCAGATAAAACACATTTTCAAATTTTTTATTTTTTTTTTTATATTATTTTTATACAAAAATCCACATGTCACCCGGTAAAAAGGACATGGAAATTACACGCTACTATTTTTAAAAAATATTTTTGTTATTCTCTCACAGGTATAATTTGGGAATCGAACTAATTATGCAAGGCAGAGTTTTCACAAAAATGACAGCTGTTGCAAATTCACTTGTGATTTATATGCATTTAACTGGGCAGGTTCTGCATGTAACATGAGTGGACACGATGGATTACGCACAAAACCTGGAATGAGACTAAGATTCATGAAAAACCTACATGTCTTGATAAGAAAAAACTCTAGGATCGACAAATTTAACACAGTGTCTTTATTTATTGCGATATATAAGACCATATAAAACACCTAGGTAGCTTTTCCTGTCCCAGTTTTGTTCCTAGTTTTGGCCCCTAATATTTTTTAAAAATTAATTAATTCTGTGATGGCTCAGAGCAGGAGTATAATTTTTTTTGCATTTATCTGAGGTCATCATTAGGTATATCCTGGGGGGAAAAATATGTCTAAATGTCTCCTTTATTATTGGGTCTAAAAAAGCTGGCAAAGTGCCAGATACCAAAATGAACCTACTTTCATAGAAGCACCCATATAGATATGAATATTAACTCTATAAACTTCAGTATCAGAGTCCACAGCCTTGGCTCAAAATTGTACCAATTTGTTTTTTTAATGTATTGAAAGCACCTGAAATTTAATCAGTTAGAATTTTTACAACTATAACACTGCCACAATGGCTATACACTGACTTGAGCAGAACATAAAATCTTGAAATGATGGAGAATTCAAGTAAATCTTTTTTCTTTTTTAAGTCTAGAAATTTGGTACATGCACATGCTACCTTTATAAATGGACTGAGATATTAGTAGAGACAACCCCCCCCCAAAAAAAAGGAGAGGCAAGGGGTATTATTTTTGGTTTGGTTTGTTTGTTTGTTTGTTAACACTCTAGCAGCAAAACTATTAGTTGAATTCATACCAAATTTGGTTTATAGATTGCCAGTGACCCAGAATAGATGTGATTACATTTTGGGAAAAGTAGGTCAAAGTAAAAATTTTTTATGAATTTTTAAAAATCATTTTACTTCTCCCATTTACTTATAATGGGCGAAATTTCAAATGTTTATAAAAACATCAATTTCATTTCAATTTACTTCAGTATTGGCACATATATAGAGGCAAATGATATACTGACATCAGCACATGCAGACATGATGACATCAGCTGGATCGATGCCAAAATAAGCTACAGTACGTGCGAGGGGCGGGGTTTGTTGTGCCTGGAACCACTTGTTAAAGCTTGCAGACGTAAACGCAGTCCAGCACTGACTGTTAACAACTGATCAGAATTAACAGTAGAACTATAACTCACTGAAACACATTGTCCTTTGTAAGACCCAATGTTTTTTTATTTTATTTTTTATTTTTTTGTTTAGTGGTGGAGATAATAACTCCAGTCCACATTCAAACATGTTAGGTAACACTAATGTGCCTTAATGCAGGATACCACACACTGAAAAAGCAGAAATAAAAGGAAATCTACGGATGGATCAACAGAGTAGAAGGAGTCAGAACCCCTCATCGGAGCACAGACATAACAGAAACTGTCTTCTTATATCCGATTTCTATTAATTCTGCCTTCTCATTTGACATTTTATCTGGATAATGAAGACTTTTAACCCTTATGACTTGATGCTAACCCTGTTCTTTGTCTGAGAACTAATGAGCAAGGTTACTGAGAAGGTGTAGCTCAGTGAAATATGTGTCATCTGAAGCGATAGAGGATGTAACAGGAGACGAGGGATAGACTGAGGGAGAAACAGTCAGAGGCTACAGGCAGGTAGAATAATCAGTCATCTATAAGATCAGGTCATATTCTGTCCATTATTCTCAGACGAGGAGGCATAACCATTCAATCCGGGCTTTAATGGGATGGTGCTTACATGCTCAGACAGGACCGGTGAACCTGAGCCACTGAGCGATGGCTTCGGTATGATGATGAAAAGGACTACAGGTTGGCGTTAGGGTATATATGATAGAGAACAGCTCCAGACAGATACTTGTATACACACTTACTTTAACCGACAAATGTAGAATTAATTCTCAAAGGTGTGTGTTTTCTGTTCATAAACTCTAACAGATTGTGTCGGTGTGAAATTTTCGTGGTATTTAACAAAAGTGATATCTTGCTTTAGTCTAAGTTCAGCATACAGGATGAACCTAACAGAGCTTTTGTTATGCATCCCATCCCAAAGGTTATTTTAATATTCAAGGACAGAGTCTGTGAACGCTCAAAGACTGTGAATGAATAATACAAGTTTAGCTTTAAGGGACTGGAGACATTTTGGGTGATACAAGTCTGAATTAATGAACCTGGTGCAGAGTATTTAAAAGATTAAGACTTTCTTGCTATAATTAAGATGCAGAAAATAAAAGAATCAAAATGTAAAATGTACCAAGTTTTTGATAACATAATGGCTGAGAAATTATACAAGACGCTGCTTTTCTTAAATTCACTTTTTTATCGGCTAATAACAAACTATCCAAACTAAGTGTTTTATGGCCAAAATTTCAGCACATGTTCATCTTTATGTAAACTGAGGCCCATTTTTGTCCTGGAGCACTGAAAAACATACTTCAGCTGGATTTACTTTAGTTGAACACCTTCAGTTATAGAATAAATTGTTTTGGTGCTTGTAACAGGTTTATGCTAAAGTCTTAGCTTCAGAAAGGTAGTGGAATAAATTAATAAAATAAGAGGCAAATGTAGAAAACCCCCCCTTTACACCACCCCAGTGCATGGGGACATTTGTGAATTCTGAGACTGCCGACAGTTCGGTTCAGGTGAACGTTAGTGCCAGTAATGTAGGATATGTTTGTTGTTTCAATTGGTTGGTTGTCCCCCCCGAGGATGAAAATCATTGAGCAGAAGTAGGGATGTCAAAACCAGGATGGGGGGATCAACCCCCCTCCACCCCCCCCCCCAACAAATTGATTAGATGGAGAGAGAGAGAGAGACAGAGAGATAGCAGTGGCGACTGCTCGTCTTTCAGACAGGGGAAGCTCATTGACAGCTTACATAAAAAAGAAATGGTCTAGTTGTTTAAAAATAAATTCAGCCCTCTGTTCCTTTTTAAGAAAATGGTCAGTGACCATATTGTACCAAGTAAACAAGAAAATGCTGAAATTATGTTAAATTGAAACAAGGAAGTCCAATGAGTGTGTTTTATTTACAGTGCAAGAAATGAACAAGTAATTTCCTAGTGGTTTCTCTCTCAATTTCACAGCAGAATGCACAACGGTATTAAACTGAACTCTGTCAAGTGAAGGAGTAGATCTCAAAATAGCTGTCAATCAAATGGGATTCAGCCTTTTGACTGATCCTCCAATCAGCACGTGGAAGCCTGGTGTCCAGCCCAGCCGAGCTCCGCCACAGCTCCATTCACCCCCAGAGACGCTGGGCGTCCGGGGGCGGGTCAACATCGTGGCATTTATCCAATTACCGTCCAGTTTTGAGGCAATGAAAAAAACTGTTCCACTCAGTCCCATTGAAGTGCATGGACACTGAGCATCTACGGGCAAATGCACTGAGCAGAGATCTTATGAGAAAACAGCGCAACGGGAATGTATGAGAATTGAACAACATCGAGTCTGTTGATTTGTGATAAAGCTGATTCTGAACGAACTCATCTGTGAGATGAACGTGTTCTAACACATTTGTAGTTAATGAAATGTCAACACAACTGTACATATTTAACCATTTAATTTTCATAATTTCAGGGGAAGCCGAGCTTACCTTGCAGTCTATGAGAAATCACCTCTGACAGACAGAGAGAGAGAGAAAGAGATGGATAGATAGACAGACAGACAGACAGCTAATATTCCTATTTAACGTTAGCAGACTGTGTATTTCAGTTACTAATTATGTATAAACTTAATGCCAGAATCCTCTGACAGTCTAACTTTTTTACCTCAACTCTAAAAAAAAAAAAAAAAAAAAAAGCTTTGACGTGGCTCACAGTGAATACATTGAGGTAAGACTTTCTGCCACATAAATAGGAACACATATGTTTTCACTCGGTCTTTGTCACTATACCACATTGTGCATCTACCTAAGAACTATTTTCTGTCATCTTCAACACTAGCATAACATTGTTAACATCTGCGTTTCCTTTTTGCCTTCACCACTTGCTGTTGTGTGTCTGTGCAGGATAAAAATGAAAATCTCATTAAGAAAAATATCACGCTACAGTGCTATTTCTGGTCAAAAGCGTTCATGATGAAGTATGTGACAGTCATGTTAACGTGTAGAAGAAGACGTGCAGAGGTATAATAGACACAAAATGTCAGCTCCTGCTTCCTGGACTGTGACTGTTCATCAGAAAGACACATGTACACGTTGTACTGCAGGCGTACACCTTCCATTATCCAGACAAAAAACTAAACCCACAGCAAAAAGCAGACGGGAGACAGAGAAGAGATCGCTCAGGATAAGAAGGTTACACAGAAAGGACAGATGTTGAACACATGATGTGAATTTCCAAATGCCAGAATCAAGGTTACTGTGCTTTGAAATAATGAGGCATGAGAGATCGATATGTTGAGCTAAACTAATGAACCACTAGGTTACTGCAGCATTCCTTGGAAGGAAAAGGCTTTGGCCCAATCCCAATTCACCCCTTGGCCCCTCCCCCTCCATTTTGCACGTTCACATGAAGGGATAGGGGTGTCCCGATTCTTGATAAGTCAGAGGGGAAGGGCGGAGATTTTTCAGGACCAAACTACAAACGGAAGGGTATGAAAAATCTCCCATAATTCTGTCTGAATCATCGGCAAGATGGAGGCAAACAGCAAAAAAGTGCAGCGGTGTGATGAAAGAAATACACAAATGTAAACAACTTAATCACTTGGTCGACTGTTTAATGTGTTATAGATCGCATTTCTACGGTTTGCGGTTGATAGCCACAAAAAGATGACCAAAGCCCATACAACAGAGATAGTTACAGCTACTGACGGCATGGTGAATTTTTTCGGAAACAAAGTTGTTGCATCTGTTAATAGCGGCATCGACGAATGCTGATGATGTAACAGGTCTCGAAGGGTTGTCCCATTTCATAGGGGAATGTTTCAACCCCTACCCCTTGCAGCTCCATTTCAAGGAGTAGTGCCAAATGCAAGGGCCAAGAGGTAGAGGTAAGGTGAAGGGTTAAGGGGTGAATTGGGATTGGGCCTTTGTGTGCATATGGGTAGCTAGTGTTTAAAAAAAAAAAGTCACATGCATTCCTCCTATGATTCTGAAATAAAAGTTCTGTTCAGATTAATTCAATGGTATGATTACATTGCCAGATACTGCCAATTCCCTGCGGATGAATTGTCCAATACTGATTTCGTTGATCATAAATTCTCCAATCCACTGAATTAGATCAGTTTCAGTTCTTATTGATTCCAAATTGGCAATTGAATATACACAAACCTGCTGTGTAAAATCTAAATTCAGTACAATCTGAAAAAAAAAAAAAAAAAAAGGTGAATAGTTAATTAAACTTTCTAACAGCCATAGTCTGGTTAAAGTGGTGTTACTGTAATACCAAACAGTACCACATGGCGGTACCTCCACTTATTTTACTATGAAGAGCTGAAGTCCATCCAATGAGACAGATAGATAACTGTAAAGGCGGCCTTACACTGTGCGAGTTTAGAGACGATTTCTCACTCGTGCGACTATTTCTGGGATCGGGCCAGATGTGCCTCTAATCGTGTGTCGTGCTTCGTGCAGTGTACATGGGTTAAGGAGAAGTGATTAGCACCTCACGACCACCTCACGACCAGCAATCGTGTGTTCGCAAGGAAAACGGAGCTGTTTGAAATCCTGCTCGCTTCTCGTGAGGGTATCGCACTGTCAAAGCAGTGCCACGAACCGATGTGCCTCAAATTCTCACACTGTGCATGCGCGAACACAGACGCGTACAGTAGCGTACAAGCTAACAGTAGCTGGCTATTGTCCTAGTGCAGTTTAGCTTTTGCAGCTTACCTCTTGTTCTCTTTGCTGTAGGATTGACAGCCCATACTGTCCACGTCTGGACAACCAATGCCTGCACCAAACACATCGTTGTCTTTTCTTCTTTTTTGATTCCCCACAGATAATGGCACATATTACCAAAGCAGCTTGTTGGTTTTTGTTTAGCACTACCATTTCGTGACTCACACCAATTCACAATCGTCTATGCACTTCCAGATTCCTTGGTATTTTAACGTTGTATTTCCAGATACAACACTCAAACGTGTGGTGTGTCCTGTGGTGTATGGTCGTACAGTGTGAGCAGTCAGGTTGCATACGAGCGTCGGTCCATACAGTGTGAGAACATGAATCGTGAGTCTGACTGTACGACTGATTCGCACAGTTTGAGATGGAGCTGCGTGCAACGATCGAAATAATTGCATAGTGTATGGCCGCCTTAAGGAGGATGTGTATGTAGAGATCTGCTGGGACCCGTTGGAAGCTAACACACACGGCTAACATCACAGCAGTCTGAAAGATGGACTGTAGTAAATGGTTAAATGTGCTTCACTTTGGAGAAGAAAACACTGGCAAAGCGAAGTGCACTGCAAAAATCTAAATCTTACCAAGTGTATTTTCTCATTTCTAATCCAAATATCTCATCACACTTTAAATAAGACATAATCACCTGAAGCGTAACTTTTCAGTGAGATATAAGAACTTATTTTTCGATAACAGATCTTGAAAATCTTATTTCAATAAATCTTACCAAGATCATTTTCAGCCAACGGGTCCTAGCAGATCTCTACATACACATCCTCCTTACAGATATCTATCTGTTTATGTTGGGGCTATTTTGTTATCAGGTCTAACTTGGTACCAAGTTTTCCCTCCCGGTGTTCCTGTCTACAGAAGCGAACCTTACAAACTGCCTCCATACTGGTTCAATGTGACAGTTCGAAAGGTGGTGATGGATTGCCCTTGATAAGAAGTAACAGCAGGATGGAGACAGATTAACTTTGGAGAGCAATCACACTTTGCTCTCCGGCTTCATGGGTTACAGTAACAACAATACTTCCCGGGTCTGGACTCTCGAGTGACCGTAGAGCCAGTCAGAGGTGATTATATGGCCAATTGGAATCAGAAAGACATATGGGTACTTCTATGAAACTGGGTTCATTTTGGTACCTGGCACTTTACCAGCTTTTTAGACCCAATAATAAAACAGAAATTTAGACAAATTTCCCCCCAGGATGTACCTAATGATGACCTCAGATAATGCAAAAAAAAATTATACTCCTGCTCTGAGCCATCCAAAAAGTAATGAATCTGTAATAAAATATTGGGGCCAAAATTGGGACATGAAAAGCTACCCGGGTGTCAATTTATTTGATCTGAAAACATGACTGTAAATGGTCTTATATACCGCTATAAATAAAGACACTGTGTTAAATTTGATGATCCTATTGTTTTTTTCTAATCCAGTGTGTGTTTTCTAATCCAATGTGTAACCCATTGTGCCCACTCATGTTACATGCAGAACCTGCCCATTTAAACACAAATAAATCATGAGTAATTACACTGGTCACCAACAAATTTATTGTTTAAGTTTTTTGAGCTGATTTAGGATAATTTTGGTGTGCTGAAGCCAAAAATCACGTTAATTTTGCTCAATCAGGTCAACTTTCTGAACTATGCTACATATTGGCTTTTTAACATTTTTGCTAACATTTATGGGCATTTTCACATCATATGATACAAAATTCTTTCATATTTCTTGCAATAAACGAGTTCTGAAGATTTTACTTTTGCCAATTTATGATTAATGTTTTTTTTTTAATATTACAGGTGAATGAAATGGCTTCGACTAGAAGATCTTGCAAAAATAAGCCTGACGTATTCTGCTACATCTGCGGTGAATACACCATTGTACCTAACAGGAATCCTGTTAGAAAACAATTTTTTTTTCACTTAAAACCTATTTTGGGTGAGAACTATACAAAAAAATCAACTGATAAAGTCACAAAAATGTAATCAATTTTGTGGGAAGATCAAATTTTTCAAAATCAAATTAGCAAAAAAACCTGATTGAGAAAAACAGATGTCATTTTTGGATTTAGCGGCGCAAAATGGTCCTAATTCAGTTGAAAAAACCTAGACAACTTGCAAAAAACATTTTTTTGTAACCCAGTGTTATCCAACGGCGGTCATTTTTGTGAAACACTCTGCCTTGAATAATTAGTTCAAATCCCAAAACGTACCTGCGAGAGACTAAAAAGATATTTTTAAAAATAGTAGTGCATCATTTTTGTGTGCTTTTTACGGTGTTACATGCAGATTTTTGAATAAAAATATTATAAAAATGTGTTTTATCTGAAAAATAGTTTCTCTTTTATCTCAGTAAATACTTATTTTTAAAATAGACTCAAAGTGCTTCTGAACTTGCTTCATAATATTAGTCTAGATCTGGTTTGAATTTTTAGCCCCTCTGTCCTGTTTTTAGGGACCAGTTTCATAGAAGCACCCAGGCACTGAAGTAAATAAGTGTGGAACATAAAGCACATTTAGCAATTATTATTACAGCTGTTTTGAAGATTCTACTAATACTACTATGAACTCACATATGTAAATACCTCAGACTAATAAGAGTATATTATGAGAGTCTATTGCGAACTGAACTTGAATACATGAATGAATTAACGATCTTTGAACGTTACATTAAAAAGCCCATCATCCTCATCATCATTGTATGCATTACCTTTGAGTTTATTCTGTATGTCCAGGGCAATGTCCAGTGAGTAGAAAGGCAGCACAGGATCATTAACCAGGCGCAGAATGGCTTCAGCTGTCATCTATGGAGAAAAAAAAAACACACACACTTTGTAACTACATGTACATTTCATGATGGAGCCATGAAAGAGTGGCCGCTAATGCAGTGGGTTCACTCTTTTCATAATGAGGAATACAGAATCTATTAAAAGTAAGTGGTCCTTTCTTCAAATATTCAGTTGTATTTTATGCATAATTTTACATTTTTCCATGCAAACTACATTTTAAACACTTTGTCATTGTGTTCCAGGCAGCACTGACACATGTATTTATTCTTCGTATTAAAATGTTCTTATTTGTGTGCTTTCATTACAACCCTCCGTAGGGTTTGGATGTTTTTCCTCTGGGATCCACTGCATAGTTTTGTTTGGTATCAAAGCAAAAGTAGAATTCAGGCATAATTTGAATATCTATTCTTTTTTTTTTTTTTTTTGTCTGTAGTGGCTCGTCTCCTTCAAGGATGTAACCCATATTCAGTGAATGAATGGATTGAAAGCCATTTTGAATATAAACTGTACCGCAGTAATGATAACAAAAGACATCACATCTTGTTGCCAACACTTTTCATTGGTGTGCATTTAAATGTTGATTGAATTGCCTTCTCTCTAAGTACCAATCTATGAAATCACGTTGTCTCATCCTCCGTACTATCACAGGCCTTAGATTTGATTTTTTACCATCCACGTTTCCAGGCCAGATTTGTAAATTGAAAACCTGAGACTCCATGCTGTTCAATTCACTATTACAAAACAGGTGCATTGTGAAGGAAAATAATAAATCATTTGGACACTTTGGCTGCAGTGTGAGCAAACGCTATGGAAATCCCTGCTACTTTTTGTCTGATTCTTACAATGAAGTCGCCACTGGATTCACATAATATAGCTGATGTTGCCACATATGGGCGAGACTTTTGGATTTGGTTTGAAGGGGAAGGATTAGATAAGATTATACTTCTTCCTACTCCTTTCGCTCACGTAAATTTTGAGGTGTAAGTTGCAGTTTTAAGTTACTGTTTCGTTTTGTTGTTATTCTCTTGATTACACTGGTCAACAACAAATTTATTGTTGAAGTTTTTTGAGCTGATTTAGGATAATTTTGGTGTGCTGAATCCAAAAATCACAATAATTTTGCTCAATCAGGTCAACTTTCTGAACTATGCTACATATTGGCTTTTTAACATTTTTGCTTACATTTATGGGCATTTTCACATCATATGATACAAAATTCTTTCATATTTCTTGCAATAAACGAATTCTGAAGATTTTACTTTTGCCAGTTTATGATTGACGTTTTTTTTAATATTACAGGTAAATGAAATGGCTTAGACTAGAAGATCTTGCAAAAATAAGCCTGACGTATTCCGCTACATCTGCGGTGAATACACCATTGTACCTAACAGGAATCAAGTCACAAGTTTCATAAAGTGTGCTTACCAATCTTATTTTGGTATTAATTATTATATTTTGTGAGAAGATCAAATTTTTCAAAATCAAATTAGGAAAAAAACCTGACCTGATTGAGAAAAACAGATGTCATTTTTGGATTTAGCGTTGCAAAATGGTCCTAATTCAGTTGAAAAAACCTAGACAACTTGCAAAAAACATTTTTTTTTTGTAACCCAGTGTTATCATTTATTTGCATTTCTGTTTTTAAATTGTCATTTACATGATTGAAATAAAGATATCAATCAATCAATCAGTTCTTACTGGAGAATATGAGTAGATATTGCTGTGCTAACCACATTAAAATCACAGCCACAGTAAAAACATCAGTCCTCAAAACTGTATTATTCTCACTGCTGTTGGTCACTGGGGTGGCCATGGCTTAGGAAGTAGAGCGGTTGTCCAATAACTGAAGGGTCGGTGGTTCAAATCCTCTGACTCTGGTTCCCGAATGCTCTCGAATGCCCACTCTGTCCTAGTCATGTGCTGTTGTGTCCTTGGGCGAGATACTTCACCCTCCTTGCCTCCAGTGCTGCTACTCACACTGGTGTATGACTCATCTATGAATGTTTGGTGGTGGTCGGAGGGGCCGAAGGCGTGGATTGCCAGCCACACTTCCATCAGCCTGCTCCAGGGCAGCTGTGGATACATATGTAGTTGACCACCACCAGAGTGTGAATGTGAGAGTGAATGAATAATGGATTCACCGTATGTGCTTTGAGTATATGTACATAGAAAAGCGCTATATACAGTACAGGCCAAAAGTTTGGACACACCTTCTCATTCTTTGCATTTTCTTTATTTTCATGACTATTTACATTGTAGATTCTCACTGAAGGCATCAAAACTATGAATGAACACATGTGGAATTATGTACTTAACAAAAAAGTGTGAAATAACTGAAAACATCTCTTATATTCTAGTTTCTTCAAAGTAGCCACCCTTAGCTCTGATGACTGCCTTGCACACCCTTGGCATTCTCTTGATGAGCATCAAGAGGTAGTCACCTGAAATGGTTTTCACTTCATAGCTGTGCCTTGTCAGGGTTACTTAGTGGAATTTCTTGCCTTATTGATGGGGTTGGGACCATCAGTTGTGTTGTGCAGAAGTCAGGTTGATGCACAGCTGACAGCCCTATTGAACAACTGTTAGAATGCATATTATGGCGAGAACCAATCAGCTAAGTAAAGACAAACGAGTGGCCATCATTACTTTAAGAAATGAAGGTCAGTCAGTCTAGAAAATTTCAAAAACTTTGAATGTGTCCCCAAGTGCAGTCGCAAAAACCATCAAGCGCTACAACGAAACTGGCTCACATGAGGACCGCCCAAGGAAAGGAAGACCAAGAGTCACCTCTGATTCTGAAGATAAGTTCATCTGAGTCACCAGCCTCAGAAATCGCAAATTAACAGCAGCTCAGATTAGAGACCAGATGAATACCACACAGAGCTCTAGCAGCAGACACATCTCTACAACAACTGTTAAGAGGAGACTGCGTGAATCAGGCCTTCATGGTCAAATAGCTGCTAGGAAACCACTGCTCAGGAGAGGCAACAAACAGAAGAGATTTATTTGGGCCAAGAAACCCAAGGAATGGACATTAGACCAGTGGAAATCTGTGCTTTGGTCTGATGAGTCCAAATTTGAGATCTTTGGATCCAACCGCTGTGTCTTTGTGCGACGCAGAAAAGATGAACGGATGGATGCTACATGCCTGGTTCCCACCGTGAAGCATGGAGGGGGAGGTGTGATGGTGTGGGGGTGCTTTGCTGGTGACGCTGTTGGGGATTTATTCAAGATTGAAGGCAACCTGAATCAGCATGGCTACCACAGCATCCTGAAGTGACATGCCATTCCATCTGGTTTGCGTTTAGTTGGACCATCATTGATGTTTCAACAGGACAATGACCCCAAACACACCTCCAGGCTGTGTGAGGGATATTTGACCAAGAAGGAGAGTGATGGAGTGCTGCGCCAGATGACCTGGCCTCCACAGTCACCGGACCTGAACCCAATCGAGATGGTTTGGGGTGAACTGGACCGCAGAGTGAAGGCAAAAGGGCCAACAAGTGCTAAGCATCTCTGGGAACTTCTTCAAGACTGTTAGGAAACCATTTCAGGTGACTACCTCTTGAAGCTCATCAAGAGAATGCCAAGAGTGTGCAAGGCAGTCATCAGAGCTAAGGGTGGCTACTTTGAAGAAACTAGAATATAAGAGATGTTTTCAGTTATTTCACACTTTTTTGTTAAGTACATAATTCCACATGTGTTCATTCATAGTTTTGATGCCTTCAGTGAGAATCTACAATGTAAATAGTCATGAAAATAAAGAAAATGCAAAGAATGAGAAGGTGTGTCCAAACTTTTGGCCTGTACTGTACATCTAATCCTGAAAAGAGCTGAGTTTCTTTGCACCTGGAATCACTATTATCAGTCAAGGACATCCAATGCATGGTTTAACCAGGGCTACACCCATTTACACAGTACACACACAAAGAGATATAGAACTTTGCTGAATTCTTGCTTTGAATTGTAAATTTTAGTTTGTAGAAAACAATACAGGTACTGGAGTCCCTCTGAGTATTTAGTTGCATTCATTATGGGCTTTCTTTTTCTAAATCTGATATTAACCCTATAACACCAAACATATATTTAATACATGAGTTTTGATGCCCTCTACATGATCAGTGTGATATTTTTTTCTTGAAAAACCCGATGTATACAATTAGATACATGCAATACACAGATAATCCACCAGGGGGTAGGAATTCATTCACCAGAGGCCTTTCCAGTGACACTACAAGATTGTCATTAATGAGGAAGGAGGCAGAACTTTGCCAATTTTGAAAAGGAATTACCAATTTGTTAGACTTATTTGTGTTATATTATGTTTTTGTTTATTCAAAAATAATAATATTTGAGCATTGAGACCCGATGGATCAAAGATGATAAAAAATTGAAACTCATACATGGAAATTGATATTTGAAAAAAAAAAAAAAAAAAAGTTCTGGTTGCTCAGAAGGACTAATGAAGGCTCCAGTTTCAAAGAACTGGAATTGTCTGTCAGTGATTTAATAATTCAGGCTTTACAGGGTTAAGGCAAGGCAAGGCAAATGTATTTATATAGCACTATTCATACACAATGCAATTCAAAGTGCTTTATAAAGGCATATAATTACATTAAAATCATAGAGAATTAAACTGTAAACAAATTAAAGTGTAGAAAAGATTAAAAAAAAAAAGGAAATTAAAACAGAAATAAGAGACAGTTAAAACAAAAGCGAAAGCCAGTCTTGACTAAAATGAAGAATTTAATGTTACATTAACCAAATGAAATTAAAGGCAAACTGTAGTGTTATGAAATAAAATGATTCCTCAATGTACTGCACACATCCTTAAAACTCCTCCAGTTTGTCCCAGGGTCTCTTCCTGGTTGGACATATCCAAAGCACCTCACCTGACCTGATGTCCAAACCATCTTCTCAACAGAAACCAACTATTAAAGATTTCCTGAACTGAAGCTCATTAGTGACAGAAGTTCCAGTTTTTGTGTCAGAATAATAAGTAATCCTTGACTAAAAAGGATCTGATGAATAAAACACTGGATAGTACTGAGTATTGGCAGACAGCTGTTATATAGGCATTCAGATCAGGGCCCTTCTATACAGAATTACTCTACTTTGCTAGTATTTTAAAAATGAGTTTACAGCGCACAGATCTGGCGTGCAGCTCTCTGCACTGTTGTCACTGCCACCGAAATCAATCTGGCATGGGGAAAGATTAGAGCATTGATTTCAGGCTGGTGAGTAATACTGCTGCAGAAAGCATACATCAAAAGCCTGTAATGTGGTTGGACAGAAAAGGCCGTTGATTTCTTATTTATGGCCTTATTTCTTGATCGTCTCTTTACAGGGCAGCAGCGAGAAAGAAAGGGAGAAGGAGAGACAGTGAAGGAGGTGATGATGATGGAGGACGAAAGGCAGAAAAGAGTCTAGAACATAACGGAAAGTAAAAGATAATTGGAATGAAAGAAAGGCGACGGTGTGAGTGAAATGGAAGGTAGAACAAACCAGGCAGAGAAGCTCTTTTCATGTTGTTACTTTTCTTTATGTTTTTTCTATGACATGGGCTTCCTTCCCCAAAGTTTTTTTTTTGTTTTTTTTTTTTAAATCTTTTTTTCCTCCTTGACCTTATTCCTGTATATCAGACAAAAATATGGTACATTCTGAAATATTAGACATGACAGGGATATCCATTTTGCTGCAGAAATATAAAGGATGGATTGATTTATTTCATTTTGGCTCTAATATAACACCTGGGACACACTGCTCTCCTCTTATATGGTGACTTGCGACAATGATTTTCCACTCAGATTACGATGAAATAGGTTCACGTTGAGTGCCATTACGAAGTTTAAAGAAAAGTGGCTAAAATGGCTGGAATGTCTTTCCATGGTTGAGTTATAATTCGGTCTCCTCATCGCTCCACACTACCTGTTGTACCAGACATGTTTTCACACTTTATTGAATTACATGGGAAGACTCAGCAAACAGCTGATCAGCCATACGAGTCAAATGTTAGCATTTATTTGATCAAATAAATTAATTAAATTCCCTTGCGCATGCGTATTTACACTTGTAACTAAAGCAGTGTTTTTCAACTGTGGGGTCACCTGGAATTCAAATGAAATTTCTTGTAATTGATAAAAATAAAAACTTAATAAAAATTAATGGTGAGTTGAGAGACAATCCCAATCCATAAAAGACATGACAAACTTTGAAGCTGAAACTGAAGCACTGTGGTACTGTTTATCTTTCAAATGTTCATTGTGGTCGGTTTCAGATGCTGCAGCTCTTTCATAATTCATAGTTTGAGTTCTTGTTTGTTCAGTATTAATTGTCAGCCTTGTAAATCCAAACTAGACTGACTGTACATATCCTGACCAAGTGTTACGACCCATAGGTGGGTCTGGGTGTCACTCCATGGGTGTGTCCATTTTTCTTTGGCGTGAGTGGATAATGTGTTCCAGGTGCCGAGCCAGATTCCTCCCTGTGATTGGAGCAGCGGCTGGAGGCGGACCTTTAAAGACCGCGGAGCTGGGCCGGACCGATGTCGCACTTTCCTCTACTCCCGACCCCACCTTCATTCCGCCAGTGTTCCTGGTTCAGCAGTAGGGGTGGGCTGCCCTTTTTCTTTTGCCTCATTTTCTCCTTTTTTTTTTTGATAAGGAAGGTTAGATCTTGTATTTTGGTGTCTTTATTTTGCAGGTCAGCTTCATTTCTTGGTAGTAGAGTTTTGTTTGTTGTTTTGGCCAGAGCCCACTCCAAAGTTTCAGTTGCCTTTTTGTCCAGTTTTCAGTATCTTTATTTTGTGCCATGTAAATAAATCATTTTTTGTTTAACATGCACAACCCGTGTCCAGGGTTTCTCTCTGTGGCTCGGGAGTGAGGAAAGGTGACCACACTTTTCATGTTGCACCCTAGGGTCCCCTAGCTGGGGCGTAACACCAAGGAAAATAAAATTCTCACTTTGTGCAGTAATCTACAGGGTGGGGAAGCAAAATTTACATTATTTTGAGGCAGGGATTGAAAGACAGTGTATGACCAATTAGTTTATTGAAAGTCATGAGAATTCATTTGCCACAAGAAAATTGACATAATAGAAAATGTTTTTATTCTGTGTGTCCTCCTTCTTTCTCAATAACTGCCTTCACACGCTTCCTGAAACTTGCGCAAGTGTTCCTCAAATATTCGGGTGACAACTTCTCCCATTCTTCTTTAATAGTATCTTCCAGACTTTCTCGTAATAGTTTTGCTCATAGTCATTCTCTTCTTTCCATTATAAATAGTCTTTATGGACACTCCAACTATTTTTGAAATCTCCTTTGGTGTGACGAGTGCATTCAGCAAATCACACACTCTTTGACGTTTCCTTTCCTGATTACTCATATGGGCAAAAGTTTCTGAAAAGGTATGGATAATAGTGTTAGGTATGATTATGACATCAATATATGTTTGGTTTCAAAACAATTGACGTAGTGCCTGCTGAGAAAAAACAACTAAATGTTCATTGTAAATTTTGCTTCCCCACCCTGTACATAAACTGTAAATGCTATACTTGGGTCTGAATTCTTCATTAATTCAACTCCACAGGTCCATCTTCAACCCTATTTCTGAGTAATGACACCAGAAAGGTCGTTTTGAGCGCTGGCCCTTTAAATGCACATGACCCCACCCCCTTTCCAGGTTGTTGACCGTGCGCTCTGTCTCGTTCAGCCACTTGTGTTCGTTAATACAACCAACAACTGAACATTTTAGGTAATCGGCTCGAGGTTTGGACATATTTTCAGTTTTTACTACAACCGCTGCTGCTGTTAAACAATTAGAGAAATGTTTGAAGTCTTGACCTTATGACATAACTAGTTGTAAACATAACAAATTAAGCAGGAATTAAAACAGGTTGTAGAAATCCACTCAATTTTTGCCAAAATGAATATAAAGATAGCATTGCAGCACCTGGAGGGTTCAAATTCAAACTTTATGAACTATTAGGGTCCAAATACACAAATAAATGTACCAGAGACTAATAAAAGTGAGTTTAGCAAAATATGAGCCCTTTAAGACAAATCCAATATTTTAACTTTTCAGATTTTGACCCAGAACCTAATGCAGGAATCATTCGTACAAACACATTTCTAATTACACTGCACATACAGATATTTTACAAAACATCCCATTTATCAGTTCTCATGTAAAATGTTCCCTTTGTCACATAAACAAGTAACCAATGCTCATGCAACCAGTTGGGGAGTTGAATAGGGCTTTTAATTGTCACTTTACTGTTGTGCACTTTAGTAATAATAAATCTTAGTTATTTATGTGTAATTTTTTTAAGAGGGGGGGTATTTTTTGTTGGTTTTTTTATCAGTATTTTATCATTTTTATCAGTACTCCATTAGAATTTTACTAAATGCTGAGAACAGTGTTTCATTTCTGTGTATTTTATATGCTGAAATGACAAATAAAATTGAATCTGAATATTATGTGCAAATATTTAAGAAATGTATTTAGAAAACAAAATATAGTATGAGTAATTAGAATACAGTTCATATAATATTCTTGAAGTCAGCTTTAGTAGTCATATGCACAGTTATATGTAGAACCACATGTATTTTGTACCTGCAGTCAATAGTAAAATGGTGATTTCACACACAGTACATGGGAAAAGTGTGCATTGTTCACACTGAAATGTCAAGGATGTTGCCGATTAAAGCAAAACTCCACCATGGTAAACGATGCACATAATACAGTCTATGTCCACACATCGCAGAAAATTGGATTTTTGATTAAAAGAAGTACATTTACAATTTCAATCTAACCCAAATGGCTTCTATGAATGAACTATAATAAGCCATCATCCCTTCCCTCCCACCCCGAAAGAAAAGACAGAATAAAACAAAACACAAACACGGAAGGAGAAGAAACAGAAAAACAAAAAAACATTGTATGGAGACACGTCTACTACCTTTAACTACAACACATGGAAACATTGTACATGTTAGATATTGCCATGTGTGTATGAAAATCCAATAAAAAGATTTATACAAAAAAAAAGTACATTTACCTCATTGTTAATTATGTTCTATATTTTCAAAACCCACCCACATTTCTTTAATCATTCCTTTTGACATAAAGCGCAAAATGACTAATCCATTAAATCTGACAAAAATAAGTATCATGTGCATCGAGAACTAAATTCAGTAAATACTCGACGCAAGCCAACAAAAAAACCAAAACCTGGTTTCTGTTTGACAGCTGCCTTGTGACTCCATATGAGCTGTAATACACTTCAACAAAATAAACACAGCATCTGAAATGTCACTTTAACATTTGAGGACTGGGACATGTTGTTACATACATTTTTAATATGTTGACATTATGAATAAATTCAGCCGCTCAGCTGACCTTTGTCCACGATCGCTGTGTTTCAGTATGTGGTGCCGTCTCAGTCCTCTCTGGACTTCCTCCACATTCTCACATTGTTTTCTTGTGTTTTTTTAGTAGTGCAGCATATTTTTTCATTAATTCTTAATTACAGTTTTTCAAAGTTTACGCTAGTACAAGCAAAAAGCAAAACTCAAAGGCTTGAGTGTATTGAGTAGAGACTGATACTGAAATCAAGGTTGAAAGACAAATATAAAATCCTTCTTTTTTAGCGTTAAGCGTGCTCATATCATAATATCAGTTTGCAACATGTATAATTTAGATCTCAGATATACTTACTTACTTTACCCTGACTTATACTGGAAAAAACAAAGAATGGTTCCGGTGTTTGATTCGGATTAGATGAACAGCTTTTGAAGCCGTCGGAAAAAAAAAAAAATCTATAAACACACACCCGGGACCATATTACAGCTGTATTACAAATGTAATGGCAAAAGGGCAAACTGTTTGCTTTAAAATGTGTGTTATGACTTTTGATTTCATGTGTGAGACGAAAGAACTCATGTAGTGGTGCTTTCCAAGGCTAGTAATAACTCAACTTGACTTGACCTGGCACAGCTTGGCCCGGATTGGCTCCCAGTACTCGGCACTTACATTGTAGGTATAGTAGTCCCTCGCCTTCACAGAGCACTGTACACAGCTGTGACACTGAGTTCAGTGGGATGGCAGCTACAAATGATGCAACAATGGAGGATGGGGGATTTTAAAACTATAAGTTCTCATCTATATTATAAAAGCCAAGTGATGGAATGAGGAATTATGTTTGTTCTACGGCCTGATCACAATCAAGGGTACCAGAAAGGGTGCACATATAGATAAAAAATAATAATGCTCTATCAAAAAAATCAGACAGGCCATTTTATTTGTCTGATATTTCTCTTTTAAAGCCCAAAATATTCTTGTATTATGGTGTCTGCTAAAAATTTCACAGGCTTGCCCCTGTCAAATCACAAATTATTGGGTGTACGGACACTCCAGCCTAATTGCCTCCATATTTAATGCCTACAAAGATACACAAATGTTTCAGCACTCAGGATAATCATGCATTGTTTATTACACAGATGTGGTGTCCAAAGCATGCATGCTGAAAAATTCCATATATTGACAGAAACAATAAAATGAGACCCACGTTTTGAATAAGGTGTACGGACTCTACAAGACTGGAATGGAAATCTGGCTTACCACATGGTCGCATCTCTGTTAGATCTGTAACTAAGTCTTCCTGGTACAGGAGGAAATAAACATTTGTGAACAAGTTACAACAATATATCTATAAGGCATATAGGCGATATTATTGATGGAAGTATATTGGTGTACGGACACTACATGAATTTTGGTGAACAAAGCGCCATTGAAAACATGCGGTTCGACGTAAACATCCGTTTGCCACATTGTTACCAAATTTTCTGCAGCCAGGGAGCATACCAAAATCTGTCTAGTTGTGCATATTTAGTCATAATAATACTTAAATAACAGGTTCCTATTCTATTATTCCAATTAAAGGGCTGTAAAAGAAGGGTTTTCAGAACAACATGGTCGATTGTCTTAATACTGAAAATAAGAATTGATAATCAAACAGCTGTTCAACAAAAATGATCATCAAATGAAAAGCAATGTGATGTGTGTATTTTGTAATAAACAAGACACAGGAGTTGAGTAGTAATTATTTACTGTGTTACAAAGCATTATGTGCAATAATTTTGCTCTTTTATAACAATAAAATTGTGCACGTTTTCACGCTCGTTGGTTTGCCATTTTATCAGTTTTTCTTCAAATTTGGAGGATTGCAAGATCTAGTAATAAGATGGCCAAAGAAACATTTTGGGAATAGTTTTGGGGGTATCTGTTTGCAATACTGATTAATCAATGACGCAAATATACTTGTGCACCTTGATTGTGATCAGGCCGTTATGTATTTTGGGTCAAGGATCAGACCGGCGAAAATAGCTTCTTGCTACGACCAATACTTTTGGAGTTATTAGTTGTTTTTAAAATTACAATGAGCTTACAGATGGCTCATGCACAAGTCCATTCACAGCCAAAAACGGGGGGGGGGGGGGGGGGGGGTGGATCCAAATCAGCAGAACCACCGGGATATGATGGGAGAACCGGGTCCAGCTGTGATCACACACTAACAAGGTCAGTCTGGTTCTTACTGTGGTCCAGTTCCACTCCACCAGTACCCAGTCAGACCGGGCTCATTAACGTCCCCACCCCCTTGCCGTAATGCGATTACAGACCGTTCTGCGCAGACTCCGATCAGACAGACACTAAAATGTTATATTAAGGTTTTATCAAGGAAGAATGTTGTTACTTTGACTTCAAATTTGTCATGGATTTTTTTAAAGATAAAACCCACTTGAAAAATTTGTGATATGTTCAGAGATGGGCGATGTAACGATACATATCATGGGGACGATAGAAAAGTGTCTATCGTGCCATTTCTCTTCTATCGTTTCTAACCTAATTTTATCAATTATTACAGCAAATATATCATTAAATAGCCTGCGACGATTGTATTAGTGTTGTCTCGTCACTATGCATACTCTAAGTTTATATAAGTGAAAATAAGATGAATAAAAAAGAGATTTTTCGGAAAGAAACTCCGTCTTGTGGTTTAGCGACATGACGCTGCTTTACGTTCTTTGATTCTCACGTGGGTTTGCGACATGCTTTACGTTACCTAACTCATGAGTGCTGAACGATGGAAGCGCAACAGGTTGAAGTTTCATGCCCGGAGTCGCAACAGACAGAGACAGCTACACAGGCAGCCCAAGAAGAAGCACTTTTACCGAAAAGAGGGGGTACGTCTGTGATTTGGTTGCATTTTGCGTTCAAGAGGTCCGACACGGAGCAGAAGATCGCCATATGCAAACTATGCTACAAAACTATTCCTACGCCCGATGCCAACACAACAAACCTCTTCTATCACCTAAAGAAGGTCCACGATAAAGAATACATAAGAATCCAAAAAATCCGAGCTAAACCAAGTTGTGGAACAGCGGGGACAAGTTGCGAAAAGAAAACCTATAGCCAGCCAAAGATAAAGCAGTCTTTCGCACAAGGCATGCCGTATGAGAAAACATCCCAGCGCCATAAACAAATCACATGTGCCATCTCACGCCACGTGTAAAGGCATGGCTCCCGTGTATGTAGTTGAGAAGGACAGCTTTCGAGACCTCGTCAAAGGTACGTTATGCCCGGTCGTAAGCACAGCTATTTTCATTTGATACATTTACAGGATGGGGAAGCAAAATTTACAATGAGCATTTAGTTGTTTTTTCTCAGCAGGCACTACGTCAATTGTTTTGAAACCAAACATATATTGATGTCATAATCATACCTAACACTATTATCCATACCTTTTCAGAAACTTTTGCCCATATGAGTAATCAGGAAAGCAAACGTCAGAGTGTGTGATTTGCTGAATGCACTCGTCACACCAAAGGAGATTTCAAAAATAGTTGGAGTGTCCATAAAGACTGTTTATAATGGAAAGAAGAGAATGACTATGAGCAAAACTATTACGAGAAAGTCTGGAAGATACTATTAAAGAAGAATGGGAGAAGTTGTCACCCCAATATTTGAGGAACACTTGCGCAAGTTTCAGGAAGCGTGTGAAGGCAGTTATAGAGAAAGAAGGAGGACACATAGAATAAAAACATTTTCTATAATGCAAATTTTCTTGTGGCAAATAAATTCTCATGACTTTCAATAAACTAATTGGTCATACACTGTCTTTCAATCCCTGCCTCAAAATATTGTAAATTTTGCTTCCCCACCCTGTATATTGCTGGACTAAAAAACGTGTGTTTCTCATTTGTGACAGTTCAGTTAAATGTCACTTCAAAATAAAGTTGGAGAAAAGTAAGCAATGAAATTTTTGTCAAACTTTTCAGAGAATAACTGAAAACCTACTTTATTGTGGCATATCGTGATATATATCGTTATCGTGATATAAAATGATCCATATCGTGATATATGATTTTTTCCATATCGCCCAGCACGACTATTAACCTGATTTCCACATTTTGACTCAGTTACATTCATATGTATTGGCACAGTAAAGGTGATACTAAAAATAGTGCATTATCCTACCTGATGGTCCCTGCCGTCACGCACCAAAAAAAGATGCTGATTTTAGGTTTGTCAAGCTGATACAAGCAGCTTGAAGGCGGCCTTACACTGTGCGAGTTTAGAGACGATTTCTCACTCGTGCGACTATTTCTAGGATCGGGGCAGATGTGCCTCTAATTGTGTGTCGTGCTTCGTGCAGTGTACATGGAGTAAGGAGAAGCGATTAGCACCTCACGACCAGCAATCGTGTGTTCGCAAGGAAAACGGAGCTGTTTGAAATCCTACTCGCTCCTCGTGAGGGTATCGCACTTTCAAAGCAGTGCCAGGAGCCCATGGGCCTCAAATTCTCACACTCTGCATCCGCAAATACAATAATAGCCAGCTACTGTAAGCTAATTCTAAGCTAACAGTAGCTGGATATTGGCCTAGTGCAGTTTAGCTTTTGCAGCTTACCTCTAGTTCCCTTTGCTGTAGGATTGACAGCCTATACTGTCCACGTCTGGACAACCAATTCCTGCACCAAACACGTCACTGTCTTTTCTTCTTTTTTGATTCCCCACAGATAATGGCACATATTACCAAAGCAGCTCATTGGTTTTTGTTTAGCGCTACCATTTTGTGACACGCCAACACACAATCGTCTATGCACTTTCGGATTCCTTGGTATTTTAACGTTGTACTTCCGGATACAACACTGGAACGTGTGGTGCGTCCTCTGGTGTATGGTCCTACAGTGTGAGCAGTCAGGTCGCATAAGAGCATCGGTCCATACAGTGTGAGAACATGAATCGTGAGTCTGACCTTACGAATGATTCGCACAGTTTGAGATGAAGCTGCGTGCAACGATCGAAATAATCGCACAGTGTATGGCCGCCTTAAGGGATAACAATTGAGGTATAAGTGTGTCTAAATTACTGCCCAAACTAAAATGAACAAAGGTTTTGGAGCAGTATTATTTGCTTTTGGCATCAAATAAATAAAATGAACCTTTTCAGACTCAAACACCTCAGCACTAGCAAAGACGAGTGGTAACATAAATGATCACTAATGCGACAATTTGCACCATTAGTAGTGATTTCCAGGTAAATGTTAACAATCAGCTTCCGATGTGTCGATGCTTCTGTCTCTGTGAAAAGCAAAAGTGGTGGTAATTTTCCTGGAAGACTGGTAGGTATATATAGATATCATTTGAACAAAGCACGAAACCCCACGAGGTGATGATTAACAGTGATTTTACAGCCGCTACGGTGAGTTATGTGACATGATGTGACCACAGAGTCTTTGTCAGAGACATTTAACGTAGAATAATTTCAAATCATTCAGCGTTTCTATGTGAAGTGCACCGTCTCATAGCAGCACAATCCAATATCATTTAGAACTCAGGCATTTTATCTGTAATTTATACGGAATCGATCGCAACAGTGCTCTGATTATCCGTTCCCAAAGACCGGGTTAGAGGAGATGTTACTGAGGTCGCCGAATAAATCTACTGGTTCAAGCACTGGGAAAAACTTTAAACGAGAAACATGAGTGAAAAATGTCTAAATTCACAACATCTCCGATCGATTAACAGGTTTGTATAGTTTTAGTGATGAGGGGAAAGTACAATACTTATGATGAGTACGATGTTTGTAATCTGTACAAGAAAAAGTTGTGATTTTTTGTAATTTGACCTCTTTGAAATATGAGATTTAGCAACAAAAAAAAAGATTAGAATATTATGGAAGAAAATCAGGTGTAACCATCAAACATTACGTGTGTGTGTGTCCTGTGTGTGTGTGTGTGTGTCCATCTGTGTGTGTGTATATACATGTGTTTGTGTGTCTGTCTGTGTGTGTCCTTCTGTGTGTGTGTGTCTGTCTGTTTGTGTGTCCTTCTGTGTGTGTGTGTGTGTGTCTGTGTTTGTGTGTGTCTGTTTGTGTGTGTGTGTGTGTCTATCTGTGTGTGTGTGTGTGTGTGTGTCCATCTGTGTGTGTGTGTGTGTGTGGGGGGGGGTGTCTGTGTGTGTTTGTGTGTGTCTCTGTGTGTGTGTGTGTCTGTCTGTGTGTGTGTGTGTGCCCGTCTGTGTGTATGTGTGTGTGTCCGTCTGTGTGTGTGTGTGTGTCTGCCTGTGTGTATGTGTGTGTGTGTGTGTCCGTCTGTGTGTATGTGTGTGTGTCTGAGGGTGGGTGTGTGTGTGTCTGTCTGTCTGTGTGTATGTGTGTGTGTGTCTGTCTGTCTGTGTGTATGTGTGTGTCTGTCTGTGTGTGTCCATCTGTGTCTGTTTGTGTGTGTCCATCTGTGTGTGTATGTGTGTGTGTCTGTCTCTTTATGTGTCTATGTGTGTATCTATCTATCTATCTATCTATGTCATTATTTTTTTTAACCCATTAAGACCCGAACATCCACTATCAACCTAAACCACCTACTGATCTAAACTGTTTAATACCTGTTGATCCACTAATTCTATCAATCCACGTAAATAATTGGTGTAAAATACAGTTTGTCATCTTTTTATGGTCATCAGATATGACCCATTTGGACGTTCAGAGGCTCTGTAGTTACCATGGAAACACCATCCTCTTCTACAACATTGATTCACCAGTAAAACCCATGGAGTTTAATAAAAACGGTGGATGGAGACACTTGTTTTATGTTCAGTTATTGATATCTTTGCTGAAAAAGTTAGTTTTTCTTCAGCTTTCTCGGTTTCGAATGTAATAAGCCTCAAGTTTAATCTGATCTTTTATGAAGATGGCAAACATGGCAAAGTACAGAGGATAATATGACACAAAATGGTGATAAATCACTTAAGAAAGGTTAAATAGAGAGAAAAATTCATTTGGGAATTTCCATGAAAGTCACACTGGATCTTTATGGGTTAATAACTGAAAGTTTCTGTGTTGTTCGGGTCATTTATTTTGTTTTCACTCGATAGTTTGGAAATTTATAAAGATAGTTTCGCCTGAGCACAATCATTTTTTTCTGTTTTTTGTATTTACAGTAATAACTTGTTTGAAGATAAATACAGAGTATAACAATATAGAGTGCGTTCCAAGAAAAAAAAAAAAAATATATATATATATATATTTTCTTGCCTCCTTGTATGTTCTCAAACAAAGTAATTCTGAAAAACTAGGTTTCTGTAAATACTCCCACACTTCAAAACTGGATCAATAAAGCTGTAGAGATGTAAAACAAATAGACTAAAAGATGTGAAAGGGTGGAAAGAAAAGCTGAAGTTAAATATTGTCTAACCATTATAACAAATGTTTTATATTTTTTCATGAGATTTTTTTGTTGTCGGATCTGTATGATGGAACTACACTGAGAAATTAAATGAAGGATGGTAAAACAGTAGCAGAGCTAACCCTCCAACACCTGAACAGCCACTCGCCACTAAGAGCATGTACTAATCTAACATGTATAATAACATATGATCCACTAATCCTATCAATACAACTAAAAAAAGAAATTAAATGCAGTTTCTCAGCTTTTCATTGTCATCATCTACTGCCATTTTATGTACCTATGTGTTTTATATATGTAATTTTAATTGTGTTTTATTTTATTTTTAACAGCTTTGTACGGTGACCTTGAGTGTCCTGAAAGGCGCCTATAAATAAAATGTATTCTTATTTATTATTATTATCCTCATCATCAGATATGACCCATTTGGATGTTCCGAGGGTTAACGATAGTGAACATGGAAACACAGTCTCCTTCTGTAGCATATATTCACCAATAAAAGTCATGTAATTTTACAAATAGGACACTTTTTTGCCTTCAGTTAATGATATATTTTACTAAAAAAGTCCTTTTTCCTTTATTTCAACACAACCTTTGAATTTACACTAAGATTTTACAAACATCTACATGATCAGTAAATTAAAAAGAAAAAATACTTGATTTTAGTCCAATTAGGTTCATTCTGTCTGCTAAAATTATTAGGGGTGTGCCAAAAAAATCTATTCATATAAAAATCGCGATTCTCATTTACTACAATTCAGAATCAATTTAAAATGTCCCAAAATCGATTTTAAACAAAGAAAACAAATCCACCGGCAGTCTCACGTCATTAGCACGATTAGCGGTTAGTGCGATTAGCGGTTAGGGTTAGCGATTACCGGCTAGTGTGATTGGGGTTAATGATTAACACAATAAGCGACTAGTGCAAATAGTGGCTAGGGTTATAGATTAGCGGCTTGACTGGAATAAATCATGAGGATCCTTTACACACCTATAGATTGAAGCAGAAATCATTATGAATCAAATTGTTTTGAATTGAAAATCATTTTGAATCAAAAATCGATTTTGAATCGAATCGTAGCCCCAAAAATTGGAATCAAATCGAATCATGAGATAGTAAAAGATTCCCACCCCTAGAAATTATAAAGATTTAGTTTACTTTTTTGTCAAACAGATGGAAAAAAGTTGATTATGAGCAAGGCTATAGGTTATAGCCAAAACATGTTAAGGTAAAAAAAAAAAAAAAAAAAAAAAAATCAACTTTTTCCATCTGTCTGACAAAAAAGAAAAGGAAATTTTATACTTGATTTTAACAGAAAAATGCAAAATGCAGAGGAAAATATTATAATAAATGGTGATGCATCATTTAATAATGGTTAAATGTGGAGGAAAAAAAGTCATTTGGAAGTTACAAAAATAGTTCCAGATCTTTAAGGGTTAATAGTATTTATTGCATTTTGTTCACATTCACTACATATTGTATTTTTGTTAGAATAGGGTTAATTTACACCAAGATTTTATGAACATCTACATGATCAGTAAATTAAATATACGAAAAACACTTGATTTGAGTCTGATTAGGTTCATACTGTCTACTGAAATTATAAAGATTTATCTTACTTTTCTGTCAGACAGATGGAAAAAAAAGTGGATTGTGAGGAAGGCTACAGGTTGTAGCCGAAACATATCAAAAAAAAAAAAAAAAAAAAAAATCAACTTTTTCCGTCTGTCTGCCAAAAAAGGAAAGGAAATTTTATACTTGATTTTAACTGAAAAATGCAAAATGCAGAGGAAAATATTATAATAAACGGTGATGTATCATTTAATAATGGTTAAATGGGGAGGAGAAAAAAAGTCAGTTGGAAGTTACAAAAATAGTTCCAGATCTTTAAGGGTTAATTGTATTTATGGCATTTTGTTCACATTCACTACATATTGTATTTTGTTAGAATAAGGTTAAAATTCTATCACTCGTTCGGTTGTTGAGGGATTGGAATACTTGTGATAACTATGCACACGTCACTCTGCACGTTGTATCTATTGTGTCAATAAAAAAGAACAAATACAGTTAAAAAGAACCAAAAAAAAAATCCCCCCAGAAAAACAAGTAACTCTCCTGAGCACCTAAAAATGTCTCCTTGTCTGTAATCTTGTATCTCTCATTTCTGTTTCTCATAGCGAGGAGCCTGTAATAGTATGTTTTCTCTATTTTTATATCAAGAACTGGCAGAATGTACGGGAAGGAATCTGTGTGATAAGGCGATAGCATAATGCATGTGTGACAGTAGTATGGAACAAAGGAAACACACACTCACATTCTTTAAAAATAACTACAAATATAAGCTTTAGTAGGTTTGCAGAATAGATCTAACTCTGTCATTGCACAAGTGTTAGTTCGAGAAATGACATTTTGTTTCTGTGAGCAATCTACCAGCAGTAGTGTAAATAATGAAAAGTAAACTGCGATATAGAAAATGTGTCAGAACTAAATATAGATATGCAAAACAATAAAGAAGCAACAGATGTCAGGTTTTCTTACACACGCCTCACAAACTTACAATGATGATTGTACGAGCTATTTGTCTATTTAGTTTTTAAGTCAAAGTTAATTTATTTTGTTGTTTAGTAATTTAGTATATTTTGCTAATTGTTTATTTTGATTTTTGTTTGTTTAACCCTCCGGTATCCGGGTGAACATTTTTCGCACACTTTGCACTTCATGTTAAAAAACTTCATATTATTTTTCACAGTTTAATAAGGTTAGAATTCAAAAGTTGTTCATTTTTGCATGATTTTTAAAATTCTGGCCACCAACTAAAATTTGCACACTGTAAACAAAAGAAAATTACCAGACTAGCATCTGTCTCCCAAGTGTGCCTAAAACGCACTATTTCTTCCATTATAACCACTATTTTTGATCCGTAAGCCATTAAGGCATAAATCCTGCTTTTACTGATATCTGGGCTTCATTTGAGAGGTGAGGGTCTAAATTAATTTATTAATGTTGTTAATGTTGGAGTTAATCATAGACATATGCCAGGCTGCAAAAAATCAAATAATATGTAATCCAATTTTTATGTAGTATTTAGAAAAAAAATCATATTTTGTGTTTTTTGCATCAAAAAATGTAGTGACATCATGATGAAAAGAGATCGTTTAAAGGGTTAAAAAAAATCTAAAATGAATGATTATTTGATATGTATGATTAGGGCTGACTTTGATTTACAAAAATAAAATCAAATTAGAGCAGAAAAATAAATCAATATATAATATTTAATAGTTTGATTTATAGGTGTGCATTTTATGCACACTTAGTGACAGATGCTAGTATTTTTTAACATTTGACCTAGCGCCAAAAATAATAATACAAATTAACCAGCGTTGCTATTAATCATTGACATATCCCAGGCTGCAAAAATCAAATAATATGTGATCCACTTTTTATGTAGTATACTGAAAAAAAATAAATTTTTTGTGTTTTTTGCATCTAAAAAAGTGGTTTGTTTACATTACAAACACGGCATTTTAAGGGTAAAAATGTGACAATTTTTGAATATTTAGTATTTTTATTTACAGCTCAAGTTAATGAAATAGAAAAAAGTGTAAAAGAATTAAAAACAAACTGTATGAAAATTTTTTGACATTATTCCACAAGTGTGCCAAAATGGCACACTTGGTGCTTAGTAAGGACCTTGCTGGACAGGATACCGGAGGGTTAATATTGACAATGTTTTTAGATTTTCATGGTTATTACTAGGGATGCACCGATACCGATACCAGTATTGGGTATCGGGTCCAGTACTCAGCGTGTGTACCTGTACTTGTACTCGTAAAAATACTCCGAAACAACCGCACCGATACCACTTGCAGCAGCGTGACATTCACAGTTCAGTGCAGCAGGTACACGGTAGAGGAGTAATGTCAGCAGTGTGGAGATTTAACTAAATAAATGACAGTGATAAAAGTAACACTGACTGCAACTAAAGTTAAAGACACAGACGGATACAGATGGAGCGTTCTTTCCGTCCTCTGCGTACATTCCATCCATTTTCCAGGTGCTGGCGGATGCGTACCCAGACAGAGAATTCCACCAGGAACTGTGGAGTTAGAGGATCTGTTCAAAGAGCGACTGTGTGAGTTAGAGAAAAAACACTGACAGATTTATGACAACTACCCTCAGCAATATCAACATTAGTATCACAGTAGAGTCACTTCTGTCATCTCCTTGTTTATTATTATTTACTTTCTTCTTCGTCTCAGAAAACTTTATTTTTTCGAGATATTTGTCCAGTATCGCTAATTCAGAGCGGCGCCCCCTGATGGATTGATTGAGAAACGCTCATTCCAACACATTAAATATCAGTAGCAGCACTTTGTTCCAGTCAGACTAATGACAATGACAATAAAGCACATTTACAAAAGGAACTAAGAACTGGAATGGTATTATTAAGTACTCTTATCAGTACTCGGTATCGGCAAGTACTCAAATGTAAGTACTTGTTTGGAAAAAAGTGGTATCGGTGCATCCCTTAGTTATTACTTTCATTCTTTAGTATTTAGTACCTTTTTGTTTTGTGTTTTCATATTGGTTTAGACCGTGGGCACCTGGGTAAAAATAGGCAGCACCAAGTTAGACCAGCATGCACCTGGGTTGGACTATGTTTTTTTTTACCAGACAGTCAGTCAATCACAGTCGTCAAGTCAGCCAGGATGAGCAGGAAAGACACAAAAAGGCCTTGGTTGTTGTTTGCCTGCAAAAAGCCTGAAAATAAACCACTTGGAAATCCCTCCACACACTGTTTTGTTCCCTGGTTTTACTTTATCTAAATGACTGCACACAGGTGTGGGGCACTACATATAAAAGTTCACTAGATCCACTATTCATACTGCAAAAAAGAGCTATCAGAATACTCCATAATGTAGGTTATCGTGAACACATCAATCCACTATTTGTAAAGTCTAAAATTATAAAATGTAATGGTATGGTTGAATTCCAAATGGCATCATTTCTGTACAAAGCCAGAAACCATCTATTACAAACCATTTAAAGAAAATGTTTCAGGGAAGAGAGGGAGGGTATAAGTTTAGAGAAATGACAAATTTTAAGATCCAAACATGTCGAACCATGAAGAAAAGGTTCTGTTTATCAAATAAGGGTGAAAAACTATGGAACAGACCGAGTGTGGAGCTGAAACAATGTTCAAACATCAAACAGTTGAAAAACAAATACAAACAAATGATTTGTACAAAATACAGAAAGGAAAGGGCCTGGGGTGAGGGTGGGGTGGGGGGAGCTTTGCCACATATGTGTTGATATTATCTAGTTTAAATATGGATATATGAATACATTATTACTATACTACTATACAGTATAGGAGAATAGAGAATATTATATGTATTTATATATGTATATGTGTGGTTTTGCTTGTTTTTTGTTTTAGTTTTTATTAATATCTGAGTGCTGATACTGGTATGATAATTTGTAAATGGGTATTATTATATTAGTGTATATAGGAATAAGGATGTGTGATATTATTATTATTATTATTATTATTATTATATTGATATTCATATAAAATAATGATTGCTATATAGTGATCATAAGGAATAGAGACTGGGGGTAGGAGTATAGAAGTTTTTATTTCTTCCTACTCCTTTCGAGCATGTTTAATTTAATTAATTTTTTTTGGTCTTTTGTTTACTTAACCTTTTATGTATCATTATTTATATTTTGTTGGTTGATTTTGTTTTAATTTCACTGTCTACATGTTCAAAATAAAGATTTCAATCAATCAATGAATGGAATGAATGGAATGAGTATTGATAATACTGAAAGATGTTTCATGATTTGTATCAGAAAGCTATTGTTTGGTGTAGGAGTACAAATGTATAGCATTTATTTTGTTTGTCTCATTTGTATCAGACAGCTATTATTTGGTGAAGGAGTACGAATGTATAGTACTTATTTTGTTTGTTTATTTTCATTGCATTGGGCTGTTGTATATGTCCTGTTTGTGTGTGTGTGTGGGTGTGAACGGTGTAAGATTAATATTAAAATTATAATGTAATGGAGAGGAGACCCCAGGAAGAATAGCAACTGAATCATCAGTTGCTAATGGGGATCTTAGTAAATGAAATGAAATGAAAAATGAAATGAAATCTATCTATGGTATGGACATTGTGTTTTTGACTGCGTAAACCACAAACCCATGGTGCATCTAGGGGTTATTTGAGTTATGTTAAAGTCTTAAGTTCAGTCACTTTTAAGTTGATTTAATTCTGATGACAAATAGCTGCTACAATGATGATACGGAGGATGAAACAACACGCCTGTGCAGCTCAGATCAGACCTGAAAATGAAAAGAGGACGTGTTGAGTAGAGATGGTTTCCAACGGCAGAGGGCTCTGCTGTGACATGCTAGCTGTAGCTTAGCTTCTCCCCGTCTTCCACACACATACACACTCTCAGAGATGTTACAGTGTATTCTTAGCGACATGCATTGACACAGCCTCTCAGCCAAATCCTGTCCGATCCAGATTGGTAGCATCATTTGCAGAGCTGGTCCGCATTAATACATGCATGTAGACATCCAGAGTAGCACCGCAGCCCCCCCCTCCCTCCCCACACACACACACACACCAACACACACATGTGCACAGACAGAGCAGCAAAAAAATGAAACGATGATGACGGCTGGTGGGATGGATGGAAGGATGGAGGAAGTAGAGCAGGTGATGGAGATCATTTTCTCGTTCTCTCTCACAGAAGTGGTAATTCTGTTCGAGTCGGCGATCTTGCCTGTTTTTCCCCTGAGGCCCGCGGAAAGATGGAGAGATTCTCCTCTGATTCAGGACGCCCAGTTCTCTGGGCCAAAATAGGCCTCATGAATAAACCATAAACTATGTAGTTAAGTTATGTAACGACAGCACATGAATAGATGTAGCGTAGCACGGTACAGTAGCAAACAAGAGAGGTGGCACTCACTTTGTGTTTTTGTGCTCCAGTGAATAAACACACACTGCAGCACGTATGCATCTACTGAAGGGATCAAGTGACACTCCAAAATATTTGACACCAGTCTGTATGTACACCGCTGCTATCGCACAGGAAATGTTCCCTGTCCTCGTGTTATATCTAACACAAACAAATCCACGGGAGTTTAACAGGAGCAGTCACTTCAGTGGGTGGAATAAAAGCAAGAGGCAAAAGGCTTTCATGACCATGTGAACAGCGAAAAATCACATGGAATCTAAACTCTCCGATCATGGTTTGGTCCGCTTCTATTTGTGGTGGTGTTGTAGTACCAATTACTGGTCTGTCTCTTCCTGGTTTTATTTCATTCTCCAGCGTAAATGTCTGGTCTTGGTTTCAGACAAAAATGACTCAGGTTTGCATAATTTTCTGAAGACCATAACTGTAGGGATATCACTGTTCTTTTCATATTTATTTGTTCATGTCTTTACTGACGTTTGAAATAATTCCTTGAAACATTTTCACGCAGTAAAACTTTTTTTTTTTTTTGACGATTCTTGATTCGACTTTCCACAGATTGCATCATTCTGCCTCCTCGCTGGCATGCAGAATCATCTCACCCCTTGTACCATACCGATCTGAAATATGTGGAAAACTTGGTTGCCCTTCTTGTACATCTTGGTCTCAACCCCTTAACCCATAAAGACCCCAACACCCACTGGCAACCAAAACCATCTACTGATCCAAACCGCTTAATACCTGTTGATCCACTAATCCTATCAATACATGTAAATAATTGATGTAAAATGCAGTTTGTCATCTTTTCATGCTCATCAGATATGACCCATTTGGACATTCAGAGGCTTCGTAGTTACCGTGGAAACACCGTCATCTTCTACAACATTGATTCACCAGTAAAACCCATGGAGTTGGATCAATGACAGTGGATGGAGACACTGGGTTTAATGAGAGATTTAACAGAAAAAAATCACTTTTTCCTCCATTTTCTCTGCTTTTGATATAATAACCCTCAACTTTAATTGAGCTTTTATGGACATCAATTGTGATCAGTCAATCAAATGTAGAAAAATACCTTTTTTTTTTTCACTTAATAATGCAAAAAACTGACTATATTACTAGAAAAAATAAGAAGAGAGAAAAAAAAAGTTAAAAATAGAGAAAAAATCATTTGGGAACTGCCACAAAAATAGCACTGGGTCTTTATGGGTTAAGTCCTGGTGTTGTCTCAGCCTTGATAAACTCTGGTACTGGCCATGACTTGGTCTTGATTTAAGTAGTCCTCACTATACTAATGCTAATTTGTGGTTCTGAATCAGATGTTGGTTGGTGATGTTTTGGGTTTATAATCTGTATTAATAGGGACCGACCTTAGATGGAGGTGTTGTGGAAGGAAAAGGTGGAATTACACTCGGTGGATTCACATGGACCAGTGTTTATGTCCTGTTTCAGACCCAAAGTAAATGCTGTTTGTTCTTTTAACATTTGTCATACATGCCTCTTATTTTAGCCCTTACCATGATCTTCTGCTAAACCTAATCATGTTTCTTTTGTGCCTAAACTTTAGAACACCCAAGTCAGTGAAATTGTCGACTAATTGTCCACTAATTCCATCAATCCATGTAAATAATTGGTGTAAAATGCAGTTTGTCATCTTTTCATGGTCATCGGATATGACCCATTTGGACACTCAGAGGCTATGTAGTTACCGTGGAAACACCATCATCTTCTACAACATTGATTCACCAGTAAAACCCATGAAGTTGGATCAATGACACTGGATGGAGACACTAGGTTTATGTTCAGTTAATGATATCTCTGTTGAAAAACTCACTTTTTCTTCCGTTTCTGATATAATAACCCTCAACTTTAATCAGAGCGTTTCATGAAAATCGACATGATCAGTGAATTCAATATGGGAAAATACTTGATTTTCACTGAAAAAATGCTAAATTCAGAGGATAATATTATAATAAATGGTGATAAATCTCTTTTAAAACAAGGGCAGACATTCATTTGGGAACTGCCACAAAAGTAGCCCTGAGTCTTTGTGGTTTAAATGCAAAAACTCTATAATATTTTTAACATTATCAATGCTACTTTTGTGATTGCAAACAATTGCTTGGTTAAACTACAGATTTTGTTTATAATTTTTTTTTTTGTCTGAACAGCATCTGCTTTTCTATATATCAAGTTACCAAGTCAGCTGAGACCTAGAGCATATGGGGATTTACCGTCTTTTTTTTTTTTTTTTTTTTTCTGTCTTGTATACATTCATTGTACCATACAGTCAGTCAGCTGGTCCTGGGATTCACAGCTCTTCTGTCCATATGTTCATGTGTCCTTGAACCAGCAAAAGTACACAAAGTTGCCAGCACTATTCTTAACGCTAAATGCATACAGAGTCACTCCAGTTCTGTTGTGTGTGTGTGTGTGTGTGTGTGTGTGTGTGTGTGTGTGTGTGTGTGTGTGTGTGCATGAAAACTCAACACTATAGAATCATCTGGGACTCAGTGTTTTCCCCCAACCTTGGGGTCTAGCTATTTCAGACTAAGAGGAATCCTGTTTTTCACATATGGGTAAACAACAGGTTGTATGTACTTTACTTAGAGTATACAGTGACTATAATATTAAACATTTAGCAAAAACAGAATAAGAGATGGTGACTGTACATAAAATAATCTAAGATATATCCTAAATACCAATCAGTGATGCTTTTCATAGAGCGACTGTATGAGTATGAGTACTGTGTACTTTTAGGGTAATCCTACAACAGATTCCCTTCCAAGCTACAAAAGTGTTTTTTTTTTTCATCTGAAATAGGCTTTAAGACTAAATTCAATGATGAATAAAATATTTTTTTTCCAAAAAGTACCTCATAAATTTGGTATATTTGGTATTAGTACTTCATATACTATTAGCACAAATACTATGAACTACTTTTACTGTGTACTTTTGAAGTAATCATACTAAAAAATCCCTTCCAAGCTCCAAAAGTGTTTGTTTTTTTGTCTGAAATAGGCTTTAAGGCTAAATTCAATGATAAATAAAATTATTTTTTCCAATAAGTACCTTGCAAATTTGGTATTTTTAGTATTGGTCCTGCATATTCCTATTAGCACATACTATGAACTACTTTTACTGTGTACTTTTGGAGTAATCATACTCCAGAATCCATTCCACAATGCACTTCTATTTGTTGTATTCAGTGGTTGTAACAGATAAAATGTAAAAAAAAGATGAAAACTTTTAAAAGTTTATAAGCTCTGTTATTTTTTGCGGCTCCAGACTTTTTTTTTTTTTTTTTTTTTTTTGGTGGAAGAGGGGGCCAAATGGCTCTTTTGATAATAAAGGTTGCAGACCCCTGTTCTATTACTTCATCCCTCAGTAGAAGAGACAAAGTCAGGTCTTTTTTTTTGTTTTGCTCCCTCCAAAACATTTACCAATCCAGCGAGCACAGCAGAGAAGATTTCAAGTTAGGGTCCTGAAGAGCAGGGAATAAAAAAAAAAATTAAATATACAGGTATGGGTTGGAGTTGAACTAAGGTTGAACAGGTGGAAGCCATGAAGAGGAAAACAGGAAGGTAATCCAGAAAAGAGCTATGATGAACACTGGCATCCGAAGTTCAACTGGATTTGTGGCAAATTGGGAAATTAGATTTGCAAAAAGAGGCCACGGCCTCTTCTACTTGAGAAAAAATGAGGCTTTAAAAGTGTGTGGAAGGCAGAAAGAAAGAAAATAGATGAAGTATGTTGAGTTTCAAAATGTCGAGAAAAACTAGGAGGGAATATGGGGGATTTGAAATCAAGAAATATGCCTTAAAACATGAACAGGAGTTGGATATAAAGGTCAGACAGACCTCCCTATCTGTCTGAACAGGTACTCAATGGATGAATGGATGCACTGATTTAAGACCATGTTTTCACTGATTTTCTGATGATTGTGCTCATTCTTCAACATAAAATCAATTATTGCTGTGCGTTGAATCAGGGCCATAACTCAACATGAAAACTACAATATTGGTCCATCTAAGAAAGGGTTTAAAATTCGCCTTTTTTTTTTTTTTTTAGGAAAGCTAATGTAGTGAGGTTGAGACATCCAAGAAGAAGGCTGAAAACAGGGATGAATGTGACAGAAAAATGAAGGAGTGGCTGTGGATTACAAGGTCATTCACAAACTGGAAGGTGATGGATTGATCACACAGGTTACTGGTGCTAAGAAAAATTGTAAAATAAATATAGCAACTCATTCGTGGAGAGTCTAAACCAGGGGTGTCAAACATGTGGCCCGGGGGCCAAAATCGGCCCGCTACAGGGTTCAATCCGGCCCGCGAGATGAATTTGCAAAGTGCAAAAATTACACTGAAGATATGAACAACCAATTATGTCGAACTCGTTTTAGTTCAGGGGCCACACACTGACCAATGTGATCTCCAGTAAAATAATAAGAAAATAACCTATGACTCCAAATATCCTCCTTGGTTTAATGTGAAAAAACAAAATATTACATTATGCCTATAAATATTATGCCAAATATTTCTGTTTGTTTTAGTCAAAAAAAGAAAACAAACAAAAACATTAAATCATGAAAATAGTTACTTTTACATACTTCCCAAACAAAAAAGATGAGAAGAACCTGAAAAAATTGAAATTTCTTAAGAAAATGAAGGGCAATTTTAACAATATTCTGCCTTTTACTAAATGTTTTGCGTCTTTGGGAATGTATAAATGGTACAATGAGGCATAATATTGTTAAAATTCCACTTATTTCTCTAAAGAAATGTCAGTTTTTCAAGTTATTCCAGTCTTTTTTTTGTGTGGGTAGTTTGTAAAAATACATATTTTCATTATTTTAATGTTTTTTGGGTTTTTTTGCACTAAAACAAAGAGAAAAGTTTGGAGTTGTCATTATTTATAGGTTATTATGCTCTTATTCTACTGGTTCGGCCCACTTGAGATCAAAGTGGCTGAATGTGGCCCCTGAACGAATATGAGTTTGACACCCCTGATCTAAACTGTCTAACAAGGTGTAGCAAGTCTATACTGACAAAAGTTTTATTGTAGAAACTAGTAGCAAAATGGTGAGATTAAGGTTATTTCTGTTTGTGCATGTATATGCAAGCCTCTTTATAGGGTTTTTAGATTTGGTGAAGTGCCTCTAGTTCAGGGGTGTCAAACTCTTTTTTCCAGGGGTCACATTCAGCCCAATTTAATCTGAAGTGGGTAAAATACAGTAAAATACTAGCATGATAGCCGATAAATAATGACAACTCCAAATTGATTTAGTGCAAAAAATAGCATTCAGTTACGCCAATATTTACATTTACAAACTATCCAAACAAAAAGGATGTGGATAACCTGAAAAATGAAATTTGTTAAGAAATGTAAGTACAGTTCTATCAATATTATGTCTCGACTTATTATTTATACATATGCATTACAGATCAGATCTACAAAGGCACAAAACATTTAGTAACAGACAGAGTATTGTTAAAATCGCACTTAATTTTCTTTAGACATTTCAAGTTGTTCCTATTTGTTCTGGTTATTCACATTTTATTGTTAAAGGATAGTTTGTAAATGTAAATATTTTCATGATTTAATGTTTTTTGCACTAAATCAAAGAGAAAAAAATTGGTGTCGTCATTATTTATAGGTAGGGATGTAACAATATGAACATTTCATATCACGGTTATTGTGACCAAAATTATCATGGTTATCTTTATTATGTATTGTTGAAATTGTGCACAAAATGTTCAAAAAGTACTGATACACACTGAAATAATTTAACCAAGTTGTATTTTGAAAAAAACAACAACAAAATAATAAAATAAAATAATTGGCACAATGTACTTTCTGTTGGCAGAAACATTCAAATATTAACCCTTAGTGATCTGAGTCTATTTTTGGCCATTTTTCAGTACTTTTGATTTTGCCTTTATATACTATATAAAGAAATGTTTACTATACCCATGTTTGGTATCTTTTTTTTCAGTACAACTTCATTTATATCATCTGTCTATTATTTTGTTCACTTTAACATACTATAAAAACATAAAAGGCCAAAACACACACACACACACACAAAATCTAGTTGGAAAAATGTATATAATTTATTGCATAAATAACACACAGATGCTTAACGAAGCTTTTCAAAGACTTTAAAAGTGAATACTGGTTCCAAATATTAGGTATATAAAATTAAAATTGTAATAAATTAAAACTATACTCAAATATTTGACATAAAAGCAGATCTTTACATAGGCGTTGTGACGGAGCGACCACGTCACTGAGTCTCCGCTGTCCCCTGCTACGAGCGGGGCACACGCGACCCGGCACGCGCGCACACATACAGGCACGCGCACACACACTCATGTCATTCAGTCTCTCCCCGTCCGTGTTTGCAATCATTCATCAGTTCGCCACTCACACTCTCTTCCCCGTTCAAACTATAGCGAAACCGAGGGTGCACACTCGGCAGCATTTTTAAGGTAATTGCATACATCTCTTCAACAGTTTCAAGTACTTACCTGGGTCCGTGTTGTCTTGGCGTTCTGTCATGGCCGCCACATCATTCAAGGGGAAAAAGAACGAGGGGTCATTTCCGGGGCAATATTATAGGGGAAATCTCGCGCGGTTTTCAAGTCACGTGACTTAACTATGTAGTGTTTTTGGTTTTCTGTATTTTTATTTCAAGGAAGGAGGTATTTGGGTTGGATAATTAATTGGAAAATCTGTTGAATTATTAAGTGTTGTATGTTTATTTCGGTTGTGAATAATTACGTTTAAAAATATGTTTTGTTAAAAAAGTCTTTAATTGACCGGCCCAAAAGGAGGGGCTTAGCGTTTAAAAGGAGGCTGCTGAAGCCCTAGTAAATCAGTCTTCTCGGAGTTGCAGAGCTGGCAACTGTGCTGTTTATTCTTAACCTTTGTGAGATTTGTTTTTTTTTTTGGTGACATTTTTGGTGAGTTATTGAAGAACTCTGTTCAGATACATTTTGTAATGTTTTGTAAATTTGTAAATAGTGTTTTTTTGTTTATTCCATTTTTTTGACTTCACATGTAAATATTGCATTGCACTTTGGGAGGCCGACGGCAAAATAAACTACCACCATTTTTTGCACTTTCAACTACGCCTGTGGTGTTATAATTTTTTTTTTTTTTTTTTTTGAGCAGTGTGGGAAAGAACCCCGCAACAGGCGTTTTGTATGGAAAAGTGCGGTAATCAAACACGGTTATCGTGATAATTACAATTTAAACGGTAACACTAACCATTGGCAATTTTACAGCGGTTTATCATTATACCGGTAATCATTACATCCCTATTTATAGGTTATTATGATATTATTTTTGAGTTCGATGACCTAACTTGCACTTTGCAAATTCATCCCACGGGCCGCATTGGAAACTTTGTCAGGCCGGTTTTGGCCCCCGAGCTGCATGTTTGACACATGTGCTCTAGTTGATGGTTTAGTCATCGATATGAAATTAATCCCAAATACATGTCTAAATGCTGCATCTTATTGCTTAATTTGTCTGCAGTCATCTCTTCAGTGCATTTTATAATGTGCTCATATGTGGCTGATGTCTGACAGGACTGCAAGGTCTCTGTACTCATTAAAAAACAATGTATACACAGTGCTGTTCTTGCAATAACCCACAACCATGGCCAGCGCCAGAACTAATATTTACAGACAGAGGACATGCACTGCATCGAGCTGCTCTGTTCCCTGCTTCAACAAGCCTGAGCTTTAATAACAGATGGTCCCATCCACTGTAATTCTCTCCAAACACACTGCATATGTGTGTGATTTTTACACACCAGGAACAAGACTAAAGAAGTGTTTTTCTCTCACAGGGACAAGCTATTATACCTATAAATACCTGGAAAAACTTTAATCGGATAAGTACATGGTTAAAACCTCAATAGCAAGCAGTTTACTTAAAAAAGAATATGGGTAAATAGAAAAATATGGAACATGTCAAAAGAGTGTCACAAACACATTTGGGGAGTTCTATCCCCCAAATCTGGCTGAAGTAACTGAATAAATATTCAGAATTATGCTTTTTTTGGTGTGTAATCAGCTGAAAGGTAGGCTCTTGGTTTTTTTCTATTAAAATAAAATCACCTTCTATGTTTGTGTGTTGACCAGAGTTAATATCCCTTTAACTAAACAGTTCCAGTGGGCAAAACAAACACTGGCTCTAATGGGGGTCTTTCACCTCTTTAGTGGCAAAAAGGGGAGGTGAGTTAAAGGGATTCATTTGGTAGCAATTTGCAGCTTCACCACAATATGCTGTATGTGGCTAAATATTAGGTAATATCACAACTTTTGAAAAACAGAAGTGGTCGCGAAGCATGCAACTCGAGCTAAACACTGTCTGCACTGCTGCCTCATGGGACTCCTATTTTTGGGGGGATTTCACCTGGGGGAGGGGTTACATCCTGTGTCACTGATGTGTTTGATGCAGATTCTTGTGTCAGCACAGTGTCATAATCCGATCATCCCCTAACCCCTGCCACTTGTTATAGACAATAAAGTCTATCTATCTATCTATCTATCTATCTATCTATCTATCTATCTATCTATCTATCTATCTATCTATCTATCTATCTATCTATCTATCTATCTATCTATCTATCTATCTATCTATCTATCTATCTATCTATGTCATTATTTTTTTAACCCATACAGACCCAAACATCCACCATCAACCAAAACCACCTACTGTTGTCAAATGTTTAATACCTGTTGATCCACTAATTCTATCAATCCATGTAAATAATTGGTGTAAAATAAAGTTTGTAATCTTTTCATGGTCATCAGATATGACCCATTTGGATGTTCAGAGGCTCTGTAGTTACCGTGGAAACACCATCATCTTCTACAACATCGATTCACCAGTAAAACCCATGGAGTTGAATCAATGACAGTGGGTGAACATGTGTTTTTATGTTCAGTTATTGATATCGTTGCCGAAAATGTACATTTTTCTTCAATTTTCTTTGTTTTTGATATAATAACCCTCAACTTTAACCTGAGCTTTTATGAACATCAACATGATTGCTGAAAATTTGCAAAGAATAGAGGATAATATGACGATAAATGGTAATAAATCACTTAAGAAAGATTAGAGAGAAAAATTCATTTGGGAATTTTCCATGAAAGTCACACTGGGTTAATAACTTAAAGTTTCTGTGTCGCTCAGTTAATTCATTTTGTTTTCACTTGATAGTTTGGAAATTTGTAAAGATAGTTTCGCCTGAGCACAGTTATTTTTTTCTGGTTTTTGTATTTACTGTAATAATTTGTTTGAAGATAAATACAGAGTATAATAATAGGTCATCCCCCTAACCCCTGCCACTTGTTTTCGACAATGAAATCTCTGTCTGTCTGTCTGTCTGTCTGTCTGTCTATCTATCATTAACACCATGAACGTAACCCCGCCCCCGAGTGAAAGACGTACAACAAAATGCCCCTCAAAATCTCCCTCTCTCTCTCACTTTCATTCACTTTCATTTCCCTATCGCCCCTAATCAATCCATATTGTTTAGTTGCTCTTTACATTTATTACCTTTTTCATTGTAATATGATGTTGTCATTGTTATTGTTTGTCGTTGTTTGTTTACTTGCTAGATTTGTCTTTTGTTTATGTGTTGTTTTGTCCTCTCCACTATGTCCTGTTAACTGTATCACTACGCAAAAAAAAAAAAAAAAAAAAAAAAGCTGTAAATATGTTAAAAGACAATGGTTCTTTAAGTTTAATATTTATAAGATGGCTGTTTTTATTTCTGAAGTTTGGAATCAAACATCACAATGACTTCTTTGTCCTCTGCAATTTAGGTTTTTGCTCCGTCTCTGCCTTCTTTTGATGACTATTGGTGTCTTGCATGCCCGTGGTGGGCAGGGCATACTGTGTGGATGACATATTAATAAATCCAATCAATCAATTAATCAGTCAGTCAATACAAGTAAAAAGTCGGGCTTTGAAGAATCTATCTATAGTGACTTCACTCAGATGTGCAAATCACTGTTCAGTGTCAGTGACATATTTCAAAACATGATGAAACCTTTTCTCCCATTCTGTTTCATCTTGTTAGATCTTTAATCCTTGTTTTTGTAGAGTTTTATGTCACATCTTTTACATTTTTTTCTATACATTTAAAGTGAAACTGCCTGAAAATGGAAGAAGAATGTTCAGATATTTGTGTAAAAATGTAGGGTAAAACTTGTCAGAAATGTAAACACATGAGTAAAGTACAGATAAATGAAAACTCTAAGAAAATAAATTAAATATATGTACTTTGTTGAACACCTCTGTGTTCAATGACATCAAAAGATCTCCATTTATTATTATTGTGTGACAAATTCCCCTGTATGATAATGCACTTTTCTATCTAATCCTTCCAGAGAACAGTAGGTTTACCTGTCAGACTGATCTCATGAAATCTCATTGTATGTCACACCAGTTCTTATGGCATTTGGTGTGTTATACGTATGCATTTTCCTCCTTTTGTGTGGTATTCAACACCATTTGATTGCATGTCAATTTACGCCAAGATCTCCGGTTCACATATCTGTAACCCTAACCCTGTCCCCTATCCACTAATCGCGTGGGTAAAGAAAGCTTACAATGTGTACATATAACATGACAATTAAACGTGGCGCATTATCTGTATGCATTTAACCCTGTAAAGCCTGAACCATTAAATCATTGACAGAAAATTCCAGTTCTTTGAAACTGGAGCCTTTATGGATCCTTCTGAACAACCCAATTTTTTTTTTTTTTCTCAAATATCAATTTCCATGTATGAATTTCAATTTTGTATCATAATTGATACATTGGGTCTCAATGCTCAAATAATATTATTTTTGAACAAATAAAAACATAATATAACACAAACATGTCTAACAAATTGATAATTCCTTTTCAAAATTGGCAAAGTTCTGCCTCTTTCCTCATTAACAGTTTTGGCTTTTTGGCTTTTAGCCATGTGAGATCTTTGAATGTATTATATTTATTTTATTGTTTTATTTAGTACTGGTTTATTGTTCTTACTTTTTGTTGTTTTTAAATTGTACAGCTTTTTATGTTTTTTAATCTATTCTTGTATTTTATTCTCTTATTTTGGTTTTATTTATTCTTCTGTACAGCACTTCGGTCCACTGCGGTTGTTTCAAAGTGCTTTACAAATAAAGTTGGATTGGATTGGATTCAAGACAATCTTGTAGTGTCACTGGAAAGGCCTCTGGTGATCGAATTCCTCCCCCCTGGTGGATTAGCCGTGTATCACATGTATCTAATTGTATACATCAGGTTTATCAAGAAAAAAAATATCACACTGTTCATGTAGAGGGCTTCAAAACTCATGTATCAAATATGATACGTTTGGCGTTATAGGGTTAATGATATCGCATTATACCTGTACATAACCTCGGATTCAACCAAAATACTTATAGAAATAAACAAATAAAACCCAAATCCATAAGCAACTTTGGTCCACATTAGATTCAGATGTGTCATAATTGGATTTGCATGCTCTCCTCTCATCACTGTGATAGACAGACTCTGGATGGGCCAATGCAGTCTGCCATGTTTCCAGGAGTAAAAAAAATAAAGAACAATTTCCGAGCAGAGCCTCCTCCATTCACGCTCCATTCGGGCTAGTGTGCTCGAGGACAGTTTAAGGATGTGCAGGAGAGTGACTTTGCTTCTGCTTGTGCTTTTTATCTGCTCAAGGCCTTGTTAGATCACAGAGCGTGACATATTGGGGAGAAGTGAATGAGAACCCTCAGACACCGTGCTAATTAATTCACACTTTGGCGACCATAAAGGCTCGCCCCCGCGCCTGCTGTCTCCACGTGGCATTGCATGACATATGTACCCTGGAAGATTGATATTGCAAATGGCGGCGCTCAGCCATGCTCATTACTGCAGCAGATGGTTGTATCTGTGTGTGTGTGTGTGTGTGTGTGTATGTGTGTAGTTCATGAAGAGTCAAAAACCAATATAGACAAATATAGACAGCAGCAGATTGACAGATTGCTGTGTAGCTTGTGTTTATTACAGAGCACAGAAGCCTGCACTGTGTGTGTGTGTGTGTGTGTGTGTGTGTGTTTGTTTGTGTAGATGTGCTAATGCAGTGAGTGACAGCTTACACAGTGCAAGATTTCCTGTTTACATTTCTGTGTTATTCATCAAACAAGCAGAGAGCAGTTTCCCCGTCATCTACAGCTCAGTCTGCCTGCGAGCATTAACGTGCGTCTCTGCAATTTGCAAGTGGAAGTTTTGCGTTGAAACCGTGCGTTTCAATATGCAGTGAAACTTCAGTCATATGTTATGAAACAAGGTTGGCATCGGGGGTGAGAAACAATCCTATTAAGCTGAAATTTACAGGAAACACTACCGATCTTGGCTTCATCTGCAGGTTTATCTCAGGTCAATGTTGCAATGCATTCTACAAGATCATCACTACAGCACTTCACTGCTGTTTTATTTTTCTCTTATTATTATTTTTTTTATTCTGTAGTATATAATAGCGTAGTATATTGTTCCCATTAAACAGTCTCAGTGTCACTTGTCATATAAAAATCTTTACTTGACAGATTTTTGTTGTGGGGAAACTGCTGTATACACTGTTGCCCATAAAGCTGGAAGAACATATTTTTACCCCTTCTCATGAAATTATTGTAACAACGTGATAGCATCGAGCTAGCAATCTTTTTCTCATTCATTTAAATGTATTATGCCATGTAAATGTACTAAGGTAATGAACATAACTGAGACATATTTTGTATGTCTGTTGCAGTTTTACAGTGAGTTTCAAGTAAAACCTTTGGAGAGGAGTTTCGGCGTCCAGCTTTTCTTGGGAAACCTGTCGTCTATCTGCCGAGCTAATCGCTACACGCACAAACAGGTACAGAATACTATATGTACAAAGGCTGCACAGTTTTCGATATGAAAATCAAACCATCAACCTTTCTCAAGCCTCTTCTCCACCCTCACATTCATGTACTTACCCCTCACATCACCTCCTCTTAGTAAATCCATACTTACATAAATATCTTCTTTCTTCAGGTATAGTGACAATGTTCCCAAGATACATCACCAAGCAGGAATTTAGAATATTTTATCCCAAAATTACTTTAATAGTCACATTAACTTTTGACAACACAGTCGATTCCAGAAAATATGTGAAAGGTCGACCTCCCGAGTCCCACACAAACCTCCTCTAAAAGAGCAGTTGTCTACTGAGCTGCCTTTTTTTATTTTACGTCTTAGCAGGTTAAATTCTTCCAGCAGAATTCCCTCCATGCTGCAGAATTTATAGATGTTGATCTCACACATTTGATACCATTCTTCATCTGTACCTCGGATCTTCAGCTCTACTTCCCATTTTTATTTTATGAACAATGTTAATTCCCCTCTGCTTTCTCCAAGTGCCCATTAAAAAGTAGAGATGTCTGTAGAACTTTGTTTTTTACACATTCAATATTTCACTATTCACAGTATTTAACCCTATAACGCCAAACATATCATATTTGATACATGAGTTTTGAAGCCCTCTACATGAGCAGTGTGATATTTTTTTTTCTTGAAAAACCTGATGTATACAATTAGATACATGCAATACACGGAAAATCCACCGGGTGGAGGAATTCATTTACCAGAGGCCTTTCTAGTGACACTACAAGATTTTCATTAATTCAATCCAACTTTATTTGTAAAGCACTTTGAAACAACTGCAGTGGACCAAAGTGCTGTATATAAGAATAAATAAAACCAAAATAAAAGAATAAAATACAAGAACAGATTAAAAAACATAAAAAGCTGTACAGTTTAAAAACAATAAAAAAAATAAGAACAATAAACAAATATCAAATAAAACAATAAAATAAAAATAATACATTCAAACATCTCACATGGTTTCAAAAGCCAAAGCTGCTAATGAGGAAGGAGACAGAACTTTGCCAATTTTGAAAAGGAATTACCAATTTATTAAACATGTTCGTGTTATAATATGTTTTTGTTTGTTCAAAAATAATAATATTTGAGCACTGATACCCGATGTATCAAATTATTACAAAATTTAAACTGATACACGGAAATTGATATTTGAAAAAAACATTTTTTGGTTGTTCAGAAGGACCAATACAGGCTCCAATTTCAAAGAACTGGAATTTTCTGTCAATGATTTAATGGTTCAGACTTTACAGGGTTAAATATTCTCCAGGTTTAAGCCTCATCTCTTTGCTGAAATAGTCTTTTAATTGCACATATATATTAAAAAAATAAAATAAAATCTTTAATTTCAAGGTCATACTTCCTAAACTGAGCTGTAAAACCTTTTGCACCTGCTCTTTAAACACTGCATCAAGTAGTCCTATTAGCATGAACCGTGGGTCATATGCAAATCATCAGCATGTGAACCCTTGTGGCTATTTTTTAATTATTTAATTTCCCAAATGCCTGAGATCTACGAAGAAAAACCAGTTTCTTTTGGTCAAATTAAAATATGACCTTTTGGTGACCTTAAGGTAATAAGGAAAAAAAAAAAAAAAAAAAAACAGGCGCGGGGCTGACATTTAGTATGTGCAAATTATATTTCTCTAGTCTTTTCTTTCAGTACTTTGTGGATGTTCAGGTGCTGAATTGCTGTCATGCCCTTCAGTAAGTCACTCAACCTTGATTCTCACTGCACAGCTTCCAGGCCAAGTGGTTCCGTATTGCTGTGTTTGTATAAAAGCTTGTCTCGGTGGGGTTCGGATGTGTGTGTCAGCAAAACAATAGTCTATCCGAATAAATCAACTTATACACGCGGAATCCTTGCATGTCCTCGTGCTACACCACTTAAACAAATACACCTGTTTTCCCTGCAGACATCACTGAAATTGACAGAAAATGGGGAGGAAAAAAAAAAAAAAAAAATCACAATAAAAGCAGCACGGAGTGTAACATCAAAGCAGTATATACAGTATTTCGGGCAAAGTGCCATAATGAATATTCATGATGGGTATATATGCTACAAAGTGCAAAGGAGGGTTTCAGTGGTACATAAAGGTCAGAAATCACCTGAGAGAGGAAGAAAAGGTGGCTGAGAGTAAAAATAAGGAAAAGGCATGAAATATTTATGAGTCAAGTGAGATGTAGGAAGGGAGTGAGAGCGTGATGGAAGAGAAGACAAAGAGCAGAAACAACAGGAGATTAAACAGACAGAAGAAAGAAGGAAAGAAAGATGGAGGAGGAGGAAGAGTAGAGCGGAGAAAGGACAGGACTGGTGACAAAGAAGAAGAAGAAGAAGAAGAAGAGGAGGATTGATAGAAGAGGTGAATGTGAAAAATGAGAAATGTAGGGAGCACAGGCAGGGAAAGAATGAATTAAAGGAAATGTTTTTTGTGCTCGCAGAAAGGCAGCATATGGTTCCCTCACTAACTCAAAGAGTGACGCAGTGTCAACTGAAGTGTGTGAAGAGGAACTGAAATTTACAGCAGGTTTTTTGGGAAACTGTCCCAGATTTGTAAGTGATGCGAACACAGGCAAAAAAAAACATAAAATCATCTACGAGTTCCTGCTGGATCATTTGCTCCATATAACACTGTAATGATAAATTACAGCGACTAAACACTACAAAATGAAATATTGTGCACCAAAAAAAAAAAAAAGATGATAATAAAAGACCAGGAATAATAGCGAACAATTTCCTCTTGATCTTATTATATCTGTTCTACTAGAGGATTCACAAGGGATGACAGTCTGATGATTGCGCCATGAATGAATGGGCTTTGAAAGAAATAATCAAGCGAAGAGATGGAGAAAGATGGATGCAAAAGCCAAAAATGGGACTAATGGTGGAAAGCACAAGTGAAAGTATAATGACACTGCTTTGGCATCAAAAACATAGGCGCTTATTTAGCTTTGGCATTCACACACAATGGGTTACATATATAAATAGCAGAGGGAAAATTGTGAATATAGTAGACAATGACCAAATACATGATCAGAAGTATAACTGAGTATAAGAGTCTAAATAACATACGAAAAACATAATATTCAGCTAAAAAAAAAACTGGTTGAATCAGGAATATGAAGGTGTATTTCTTTCTCAATATGACTATCCTGCGTGATGGTTAAGCTTATCATTGATATATATTATTACACCATCAAAAGTCATCAAAAACAATAGTTATGCAATCAAGTACTAACTCGTGTGTATCATGTGACTAAAACAGACAAAAAAGAAAACATGGAATGCCTAAAAGCACTGTTTTTGGCAGCACAATGCCATAGATATTGATGTAAGAACTGAAGTGATTTTGGTTATTATCAAGAAAACATGGGAAATGGATAGATATGAGCTCTGAAATTAAACTGTTATGAGCTATTTTTGTTGTTATCATTGTATTTGTCCAAACAAATGTACCTTTAATTGCACCAGGAATTAAAATGAACATGAAAATGAAGAAAACAAGGGTGGTCGAATAATTTTTTCCATGACTGTATGCAAAAGAAATTCCACATTTAAAAGGACACTCCAATATTGGAAATAAATCAGCCAAAAAAGAAAACAAACATCATAAAAATGTATAACAATTTCATTGTGGTTCTTTAACAATACTTTATGTCCAAAAATAAGAATTAATATTCTTATTCTTATATTCGTTTTAGGAATGAAATATGATGAAGTTGCTTTGAAAGGAAATACTATGAAATGTATGAAATTGAAATAAATGTTTTTTATTATTGTAATTATGAGCTCAGGTTAGTTGTGTATTGTATGTATTGTAAATGTTCTATCAGTCCCTCCAGGATTTCGCAGGATTTTTTTTTTATTGTTGCGACCTAAAATGCCTGATTTTGCGGCAGCTTTTCCAAAAAAATTGCGGTGAAAGTTGCAATGATTTGAGGCTTTTTTATTAAAGTCACAGGAACATGGGCATTTGCAAATTACCTAGGACAGTCTTTTTTGAGTCTTTAGCCTTACAAAGCACCAGGAAGCCATGATTTCAAACAAAACAGGCTTTTTTTCATTCATTCATTTATTTGTTTTGAGCAGCCAATGAGAGCGGAGCGTCACAGAAGGCCAGCCAATCGGAGTGGAGCGTCACAGAACACCAGCCAATCAGAGCGCAGCGTCAAAGAACATCAACCAATCAGAGCGCAGCGTGACAGAATGCCAGCCAATGAGAGCGCAGCATCACAAAACATCAACCAATCAGAGCGGAGCATCAGAGAACGTCAGCCAATGAGAGTGCAGCGTCACAGAACATCAACCAATCAGAGCGGGGTGTCACAGAACGTCAGCCGATGAGAGCGGAGCGTCACAGAACACCAGCCAATCAGAGCGCAGTGTCAAAGAACATCAGCCAATCAGAGCGCAGCGTGACAGAACACCAGCCAATGAGAGCGCAGCATCAGAAAACATCAACCAATCAGAGCGGAGCGTCAGAGAACGTCAACCAATGAGAGCGCACCATCACAGAACACCAGCCAATCAGAGCGCAGTGTCAAAGAACATCAGCCAATCAGAGCGCAGCGTGACAGAACACCAGCCAATGAGAGCGCAGCATCACAAAACATCAACCAATCAGAGCGGAGCATCAGAGAACGTCAACCAATGAGAGCGCACCATCACAGAAAGCCAGCCAATAAAAACGCAGTGTCACGGAACGCCAGCCAATGAGAGCGTGGCGTCACAGAACGTCAACCAATCAGACCGCAGCATCACAGAACGTCAGCCTATGAGAGCGCAGCATCACAGAACACCAGCCAATGAGAGCACAGCATCACAGAACGCCAGCCAATGAGACTGCAGCATCACAGAACGTCAACTAATTCGAGCGCAGCGTCACAGAACGCCAGCCAATGAGAGCACAGCGTCACAGAACGTCAACCAATCAGAGTGGAGCGTCACAGAACATCAGCCAATGAGAACACAGCGTCACAGAATGCCAGCCAATGAGAGCGCAGAATCAAAAAACGCCAGCCAATGAGAGCATAGGGTCACACAACCTGAGAGCCTGATCCTTAGTTTTTCTTTTTCCTGTTGTGCTGTTACACAGTTATAGCAAACGTGTTTTGTAATGAATAACTTATATATACAAATGCAATGGAGAACAAGAAAAGCACTTCCACCAGGGCTGATCAGTGGGCCCCCCCGTGGGGGCTATTTTCATGACTATTTTCGTTTGTGAGCTCGTTTTCTAACTCCACACTCAGACTTGCGCTCGCACTCCCTCACGCGCACACACACACACACGCACAATACACAAAAAGGAAAGCATGCCTCCACAGGTTCTTTCCTCTTCTCTTCTATTGCCTTATAGAGTAGATCTGTGCTAACCTGGACCCTTTCAGCTCCTGCTGTTGTTCTGGATCCAACAGCCTCTGTCACTGGGACTTGTCTGGTCTTTCCTCTTCCAGTTTCAGCCGTTCTCCTGCATGTTTTGCGGTTGAAAAGTGTCTGTGGAGCAGCCACTTTCGTTCGTGTTCCACCACAATATCACAGGCAGTGCAGAACAGTATACTTCTGCTTTTGTGGAACACATCTGAAAACTGACTCGCATGAACTTTGGCGGTGATATTTGTCGGTAAATATGAGTGTTTTGAATCGCACATGTCTTCATCTTCTCAACCGTCAACAAGGAAGTGAACGTGATGACGTACATGTCATGTAGACGGGGGTGGGCGAAAGGGGACCAAGGTGATTAGTCAAATTTGCGGAAAATTCGGGGCGATGGACGAAATTGCAGCGCCGCGCAGAATTTGTGGTGATTGGTTGAATTTGCGTTAATAGTTACAGTCGCAACATTGCGAATTCCTGGAGGTACTGTTGTACATTGTGTGTGCACCTGCCCAGGGACAGCAGATGGAAGGTAGTTTGTAACTAACTCTGGTGCAAAGCATCTCTTCTCTTTGAGATTAACACATTTGTACACAATGACTCGCTGAATCATTCCCAAATTGGTGACTCGCTGAATCATCCCCAACTCGACTCGCTGAATCGTTCGCAAATCTGTGACTCGCTGAACCATTCATGAATTGATGATTGGCTGAATTGTTCGTGAATATGACTCGCTGAGTTCCATCCAAAATCCTCAAAAGTCCACACATTAGTAGGTGTGGTGGATAATGTTATCATCTCCTTAGAGTTTCCACCGTTTGTGTGTGTGCGTGGTGGAGCGTCTGTGTTTATTAAACAGCTCTGTCGTCTCATCTTTCAGTCTGTTTGATGGGCTGTGATCGGATGTGACAGTAATAGAAGCGGCAAGAGGACACGCACCCGCACACACACAAAATACATACGCACAGATCGGGTCTCGGGGGAAGAAGATCTCTCTCACATTCATCTTTAATCCCCAGCAAGTACGATGGGAACCTTACCTGCCAATCATCCCAGCCTGATAACTCCTCTCTTTAACTCCCAGTAGAAATATTTTATTTTAAATGACAGTGAAGACACACACTGACTCTGCCCGTCCAGTTCACAGTCAGGCCTCTCGGAGTGTGTCGGTTTCTATTTTGAAGTCTCCGAGGTGCTCAGTCTTCTGCTCAAAAAAACCTAAAACCGTCTCTACGAGCATCACCCGGGGAAGAACTGCATCACATTTTCATGTCAGTCTATTGATTAAATGGTAATGCTGGTCAATTTTTTATACTCCACATCTTCAGCGCTGCGGTGAAAGTGTGTGTTTGTGAAGACGGGGATAGAGTAGCCACTACGATAACAAGAAAAAAAAAAAAAAAAAAGGGAAAAGCTGTCAGGAGATAGACGGCAGCGTAAAAAAGACAGAAAGAAAAGCAGAAAACAATGCATGAGGAGAGAAAAAGCTGAAAAACATGATAATAAAACAGGTTGTACAAGTGTGGTATTGCAGTAAAGGAGCCTGGGGCTGTTTTGTGCTCATCCACTGGTGTTTCTCGACACCATTGGAGTAAAACTGCATTATGTTTGGGTTTAATAATTAACCACACATGGGATTTTAATTGTTGGAGTGCTATACCTGTCAGCCTAGCCTACAGCGTGTGAGAGTCTGTGCAGAATCGTACCGTCAGTCATATGGCTGAGCGCGACTCGGTGTGTGAACTCATTTTTGTGCGCCTGGGTGAGCTCATTCACTTCCATGTGTTTGTGTGTGTGTGTGTGTGTGTGTGTGTAACGCCGCAATGTAAGTGCACTTCCATTCGGGCATGAGTGGGCGTATGCTCTTCTCCGTCCCCCGAGGAGAAGAAAAAGAGCATGAACTCATAAGCAGGGTTTAGTTTCGCATATATCTTTTAACAATTTCAATTTAAGTGCCATTTTGCCAAATTATGAATTTGTTTCTGGCTCCGTTAATTGGCTTTAGTGGGACTTGTAACACCACCCCAGGGCAGATTGTGGGAGTGACTAATAGAGAGAGTGAGCGAGAGAGAGAGAGAGAGTGGAGTGGGAGTAAGAGAGGACCGGAATCACTGGAGTATTCGTGCAGTGAGAAAGAAGGAGAGACACTTTCTGGCATCAAAGCAGCTCTCTGTACTCGGCAAAAAATAATTAACAGGAGCAACACGTAAGGAGGAAAGAGTGACTCTTTGGAAATATCACAGGACGGAGGGTAATGGAGATGCACTGGGTCACTTAAGGACTTCTGACACTGGATAGGGAGTTCACTTTAGGACACCTTGGTCTATGACGATAATGAGATTTTGCTCGCTAGCATACAGATAATTACACTTAATTTAATTATCTGTTACAAAAGCACCTAGTATGATGATTATTTGTACTACTGTTTACTATTACAGGGAGTTTTAAGAAGAAGAATCTTTATTTTATATAAAACATACACTGACATTCACTTTACACACTGCAAAAATCTAAATCTTACCAAGTGTATTTTTCTCATTTCTAGTCAAAATATCTCATCACACTTAAAATGAGACAAAATCACCTCAAGAGGAACTTTTCAGTGAGATATAAAGGACTTATTTTTAGACAATAGATCTTGAAAATCTTATTTCAAGAAATCTTACCAAGATCGTTTTCACTTGTTCCATTGGCAGATTTTTTTTGCTTAATTCAATTTTTTTTTTTTTTTTGCTTAATTCAAGATTTTTTCTTGCTTAATTCAAGATTTTTTTTTGCTTAATTCAAGATTTTTTGCTTTATTCAAGATTTTTTTTTTTTGCTTAATTCAAGCAAAAAATCTGCCAATGGAACAAGTGAAAACTAATCATGGTAAGATTTCTTGAAATAAGATTTTCAAAATCTATTGTCTAAAAATAAGTTCTCATATCTCACCGAAAAGTTACTCTTCAGGTGATTATGTCTTATTTTAAGTGTGATGAGATATTTGGACTAGAAATGCGGAAAAAAAAAACACTTGGTAATACTTAGATTTTTGCAGTGCACTTTGCTTTGCCAGTGTTTTCTTCTCCATAGTGAAGCATCTTTAACCATTTACTACAGTCCATCTTTCAGACTGTTGTGATGTTAGCCATGTGTTTTTTTTGGGGGGGGGTTTTTGTGCTTTTTTTTTTTTCTTTTTTTTATAAGAAGGTCCTTCTTGCCTTAGTTATTATTGTTATTGTTTATATTGTTGGTATATTTTGTTTGTACACACTGCATGTAAAAAAAAAAAAAACTGAAAATAAAATATTTCAAAATAAAAATAAGTTCTTATATCTCACTGAAAAGTTACTCTTTAGGTGAATATGTCGTATTTTAAGAGTGATGAGATATTTTGACTAGAAATGAGAAAAATACACTTGATAAGATTTGGATTTTTGCAGTGCATCACTAGAACATGCAGGAACAAACCACACACTGCAGACTAGGAGCAGTGGGATACAATGTCAGACACCTGGGGAGCAATGTAGGTTGCTCAACAGCGCACCAGCCAAGATTTTCTCCGCCAGTCCAGGGAACTCAACCAGCAACCCTTCAGTCACAAGCTGATTCTCCAACTGCCTAAGCAAGGGGTTCCCAAAGTGGGGCATGTGTACCCCCAGGGGTACTTGGAAAAAGCCCAGGGGGTACTTTAAATGTTTTTGAAAAAATACATTAAATAAGTCATCATGTACTGAAATACAAAGTAAATAATGAGAATTAATGCTGAAATATAAAACACAATAAATACATTGATATAATAGTTTTATTGTCAATCATCATGTTTAAGCTTTGGTGTATTTTATATTATTCAAAATGAGTTTATTTGAGTAGCTAAGGAATTATTTTTTGCTGATGAAAGGTTCATTTATTAATTCATGACCAATTCATTTATTTTTCTTATCAGTGAAAGAGGGCACTTTTCAGTTTGTACTTTGCACACAAAATTTTACTTCAAAATTTGTTATCCTATATTATAAAAGGGAAGTGGACTCTGTAATGGCTTTTTCATTGGACATCTGTGCAAAACTTTATCAAATATTTACTAAATGTCGAAAAAACAGAAGTGCCTAATGTTGCTTTTTTCCATAAAATCATGAATGCGATGATTTGTTTATTTATTATCACAAGATGACACAAGTAGTCGTTCCATAAACATGGCGATGAACATAAATATGTTGATTTACAGGTATATTCATTATTATTATATATTACCCCTCTATCCCGCACTAAATTAAAAAAAAAAATGATTTGGTTTCCTGGTGTGTCCACACATACCGCACCATGTTTCTTTAAAAACTCTTCTTCTACGCTTGTTGTAACATCTGTCAACTTTCAGTTTTTTTTTTAATCAGGTGCAGAAAAAGGTTTTTCCATTGCAGTTTTGCGTGATATACCAATTGTTCTACGTCCAAAAAAACACCTCTTGCCAGTGCAAAAACTTTTCATCGAAAAACTAGATTGGGCGAAATTGTCGTTTTTCCATTAGGTAAATTTTAAGTTATATTTAAGTTATATTTACACAATTTGAGGGTCAATAGAAAAGCGACTTGTGTGTCTCAAGCATCACACAAAATCTGGGGAGAACTGACTACTTTACTTATATTACTTATATTTTTATAAATACTTGCGTATTTTTGGTCAAGGAAGAGACTAGTGAAAACGGCAAGTTGATAGGACCAATTTTTGGGAGATATTAGTAATTTTATAAAACAATAGCCTCCCAGTGGCCAATCACGTTATTATGCCCAGAATCATAGTATCATCATTGAAGTAGGTTACCTAGCAACAGATAAACAATAAGGCCACGTTGCCATGGTGTCAAATTTCATGTGCAGAAACGGACATGCCAGCTGACAGGTTATTCAACTGAAAATGCCAGCGGAATTTACCAAGAAAGTAAAGAAAGTAAAAGAATTAACAGGCTCTAGAACCTATGCTTCCCCATGGGTCAATGTGCTAGTTTTTAAAAAAAAAAAAATATATATATTACAGTTAAATATATGTTTTAAATATATGTTGTTCGTTTACAAATTTTTGAAAATATAAATAGACACCTTTGGGACAGGAATCAATCAAAAATGCCGAAGTGACAGTTGGGGGTACTTAGATAAAAAAGTATATTTCGGGGTTACTCCACTGTAAAAAGTTTGAGAACCACTGGTCTAGGCCATATAACTGACCCTGATGTGGATTCTATGAACAGTACTGTGCAAAGATCTTGGGCCACCTTTAGCTTTGTTGTTTCTGCAGGGTTGAAATGAGAATACATATTTAATGCATTTCTTATTCTCTTTTCTTCAGATAAACAACAGAAAAAAATACAGCAAAGCCTTGAAAGATGTTTGAAAATGATGTAACAAAAATAATATATGACAATAGCATGATCCATGTTTGGTTAGATACAGGAACAACAACAGCTTGTTTTGGGGGTGACTGTTAGTAGACTTATTCTGTTGTTTAGGTATAAAGATGTTTATAAATTAAATCTTCTATGCTTCAAATTATACAGTGTAATAAATTCATAGGTTATATATGCCCTAGCCACTTTATTAGGTACACTTTGCTAGTCTCAGTGTGTATAGCAGGGGTGTTAAACATGAGGCCCGGAGGCCAAAACTGGCCCGTCACAGGGTCCAATCCAGCCCGTAGACTGCATTTATGAAATAAAAAAATGATACTGAAAATATTGATAACAGTCAAAGGCATTGAAATAATTTTAGTTCAGGGGCTATATTGAGACCAAGTCAATCTCAAGTGGATTGGGCAAGTAAAATAATACCATAATCATATATAAATGATGACAACTCCAAATTTTTCTTTGTTTTAGTGTGGAAAAAAAAGTAAAGTTTGATGATTAGATGATGAAAATATTTACAATTACAAACTATTTTTTTTTTCCACAAAAATGGGAATAATCTAAACAACCGTGAATAACCTAATAATAAGTGGAATTTCAGGAATATTCTGCCTGTTACTAAATGTTTTGTGCTGTTTTAGATCCACTGTGGTCTGTAAGTTGTAATGTACATATGTAAATGACAAGCTGAGGCATAATATCGTTAAAAATGCACTTTTACTTTTTTGCGCTAAAACAAAGAGAAAAAATTGGAGTTTCTATTTATCGGTTGATATGATATTATTTTACTGGTCCGCCCAACTTGAGATTATATTTGCCTTGTATGTGGCCTCTGGACTAAAATGAGTTTAAGACACCTGGTCTATGGAGTATTTCAGAAACTGCAGATCTACTAACAACAATGAATGTGGAGAGTCACTTAAATTACCTTTTTTCCCCATTCTGATGCTTAGTTTGAGTTTCTGCAAATCACCTTGATCATTTTTTTTAATTTCCATTTACCTTTATTAAACCAGGAAGTCCTATCATGTCTCCATTGATTTACTGTCATGTGATTGGCCTATCAGATGTTTGCATTAACAAACAGTTAAAGAGGTGTACCTAATGAAATGGCCAGTGAGTGTATATTTTCTTTACTTAAGGAAAAAAGAAACGCACCATTTTCATTTTCTCAATTTTTTCAGAAACATGACAGTTATTGCAAAATTGCAAACTACAATGAGTTCAGTCCTATTCTGAGTCAAAATGAAATGATTGTTTTCCTGGTTATGGTTGATTGATTTGGATTAGCAATAAGAACTGTATTTCTGTATTCCTCACCCATGTCTGCTCATGAGTGAAACTCACAGATGAACTGGACCTCTCCTCAATTGTGCACAACCATTCCCTATAAAAAGACACCAAAATGGAGCAAAAACACATTTGTCCACAATGCCTCGACTACTACAACTGGAGAGAGATCGGGCCATCGGCATAGTTCAAGCTGGACGGAGCACACGGGCCGTAGCCAGGGTGTTTGGAGTCCACCACTCTACCGTTGTACGCCTTGCTGAGCGTTACCACACCACCAGCTCCTCCAACGACCGTCCCAGATCTGGTCGACCGCATGTTACAACCGCTGCACAGGACCGTGCCAATCATCGGCCCGTCTGCTCCGTCCAGCTTGAAGCATGCCAATGGCCCGATCTCTCTCCGGTTGCAGTAGTCGTGGCATTGTGGACAAATGTGTTTTTGCTCTATTTTAGTGTCTTTTTATAGGGAAGGGTTGTGCACAATTGAGGAGAGGTCCAATTCATCTGTGAGTTTCACTCATGAGCAGACATGGGTGAGGAATACAAAAATACAGTTCTTATTGCTAATCAAAATCAATGAACTGGAACCAGGAAAACAATCATTTCATTTGGACTCAGAATAGTACTGAACTCATTGTAGTTTGCAATTTTGCAAAAACTGTCATATTTCTGTAAAAACTGAGAGAAAGAAAATGGTGCGTTTCTTTTTTCCTTGAGTGTATATTTTCTTCGTATCAGTGACGGCTGCTCATCTTTCAGACAGGGGAAGCTCATTGTTGGCTTACATCAAAAAAAAAAAAGTCAAGTTATTTAAACATACATTCGGCCCTCTGTTCCTTTTTAAGAAAATGGTCAGTGACCTTATCGTACCAGTAGGCATCTTTTCCAGGGACTGGACCAGTGTCCTCTCAATGTCCAGCAGAGCTAGGCTGCTTAGATTGCCTTGGCCCATTGTGTTGCAGGTGTAAGACTTCAGCCTTTTTAAACAAGAGATGCTCCTTTCACTCTGACCGTATGATTGATTTAACTATCTACAAAACGATATTAAACTCGAACAAGAAATGATTAAATTATGGAACTGAAACAAGAAAACGCTGAAATTATGTTAAATTGAAACAAGGAAGTCCAATGAGTGTGTTTTATTTACAGTGCAAGAAATGAACGAGTAATTTCGTAGTGGTTTCTCTCTCGATTTCACAGCAGAATGTGCGACGGTATTAAACTGAACTGTGTCAGTGAAGGAGTAGATCTGAAAACGGCTGTCAATCAAACGGGATTCAGCCTTTCGACCTATCCTCCAATCAGCATGTGGGATTCTGGTGTCCAGCCCGGCCGAGCTCTGCCCACAGCTCCATTCACCCGCAGAGATGCCCAGCGTCCGGGGGCGGGACAACATCATGGCATTTATCCAATTACTGTCCAGTTTTGAGGCAATGAAAAAAACTGTTCCACTCAGTCCCACTGAAGTCCAGAGACACCAGCAGTCTACAGACAAATGCACTGAGCAGAGATCGAATGAGAAAACAGCGCAACAGGAATGTATGAGAAGTGAACAACATCGAGTCCGTTGATTTGTGATAAAGCTGATTCTGAACAAACTCGTCTTTGAGATGAACGTGTTCTAACACATTTGTAGTCAATAAAATGTCAACACAACCGAACATATTTAACCATTTAATTTTCGTAATTTTAGGGGAAGCCGGGCTTCCCTTGCAGTCTATGAGAAATCGCCACCGCTTCGTATGTATATATACTTTTCACCAGAGACTTCATTTAGGGTTGAATATGTCTCTTTGGGTGCATATTAAAGGCATACATGGATTTGGTCTGCTGCCGACGCTCGCTCTCCTTCTACCTCTTCGCTAAAGCTAGTTTTTCAGCCCTGGGAAATATGAAGCGGGGCCTCAGATGAGCAGGGCAGCAGCTTAATCATTAGGTCTGATGGATGAGGGCCAGAGCTGGGCAGGGAGGAGGAAGCGAGGGATGGAGAAGGAGGAGGAGGAGCGTTAGACAAGAAGGATGGTGAGAGACGGAGGGTAAGTGGGAAAGAAAGAATGGTTGAGGGAGATTTACAGGAGAAGCGATGGAGAGAAGAATGAACAGAGGGAGGCATGCAGGCGGCCGCAGAGGAGGATCCGTCTAACAAATTACCTTCTCCTCCATTACAAAGGCTGTCAACCTGGACGCCTCTGTCAGCTCTCATACACACTCATGCCTGTCTCTATCACACACATGCACACATATACAACAACCTGGAGACACAACACCCTCACACACCCACCAGATGCATACATACGGCTCCTGCTTGCATCAGTGCTTGCTGAAAAGTGAAAACGCATGCACACGCACAAACTCTTCCTCCTGTTAACAGGTGATAAAGGAGCTTGTCACGGAGGCGATGCAGACAGCCGCTGTAGTAACGTCACTGCAACTCCAGAGTGTGTCAGACACAAGTGACTGTGGCTGTCAGAGGCTCATGTTTTATAGCAGGCTGTTGTAAACTGGGCTGTTAAGAGTGAATGTGTGGCTGGTTGGCTGACTGACTGACCGAATCCAGCACTACCTCACAGAAGGACTGACTTTAGCTGCCTGACTGACTGGAAAAGACAGGCATTTTTACCTCAAGTTTGTCTCACTGAAAGAAATGTAAGAAAATGTTTAATACGTCCTCTTACTTAACCCTGTAATGCCAAATGTATCATATTTACCTCCGCCAAGGAGGTTATGTTTTTGCCAGGGTTTGTTTGTTTGTTTGTTTGTTTGTTTGTCTGTCTGTTAGTGTGCAACATAACTCAAAAAGTTATGGACAGATTTTGATGAAATTTTCAGGGTTTGTTGGAAATGGGATAAGGAAGAAATGATTAAATTTTGGTGGTGTTCAGGGGTGGGGGGGCCCACGGGGGGGGCCCATTTCCAACAAACCCTGAAAATTTCATCAAAATCTGTCCATAACTTTTTGAGTTATGTTGCACACTAACGGACAGACAAACAGACAGACAAACAAACAAACAAACCCTGGCAAAAACATAACCTCCTTGGCGTGGGGGGGCCCACGGGGGGGGCCACTGATCAGCCTTGGCGGAGGTCTATGCTCTCCGAGTGCTTCTAGTTGATAAATGAGTTTTGAAGCCCTCTACATCACAGGTGTCAAACATGCGGCCCGGGGGCCAAATCCGGCCCACCGAAGGGTTTAGTCCAGCCCTTGGGATTAACCCTCTCATGCATGAATTATAAGAGCCTTAATCTTTTTTTTTTTTTTTTCCTGAGTGTTTTTATTCCTCTAGGCATTAAAAACACAAAGTGACTGAAATTTTTATTATGAACCTATTATTCATGGAGTTGCAAAAATGTCTACTCAGCTGGACACTGTGCATTTAATTCTGAAGCAAAGAAACGTATTTACTGATATATTGAATGAAAACTATGAAATAAAACATTTTAATGCAGCAAATCTGATGTTTTCTCACATTTTAACATACTCTAATACTAATCATTACTCACTTTATGGAGATAATATACAAAAAAAAAAACTTTTTCTTTAAAAAAAAAAACAACAACAAAAAAAAAACTGTTAATTACAGTCTAATAACAATAACAAGAAATTGATTTACACTCAAACATGTTAGTGCAGATCAGGTTTATCAAAAACAGCAAAGTTACAGTAACAGTATGAATGTCAGTGTATGGGATGGTGCATAAGTGTCCACTGCGTTGGCTGATATGGAACTAAAACAACAAAATCCATGAATATACAAGAGAACAGCTGGAGAATACAGGGGTTGGACAAAATAATGGAAACACCTTCACCTCAAGATGATAATGCCCCAATCCATACAGCTAGAATTGTTAAAGAATGGCATGAGGAACATTCTAATCTCATATGGCCGGCACAGTCCCCAGACCTCAACATTATTGAACATTTATGGTCAGTTTTAGAGATTCAAGTAAGACGTCGATTTCCACCGCCATCGTCTCTAAAAGAGTTGGAGGGTATTCTAACTGAAGAATGGCTTAAAATTCCTTTGGAAACAATTCACAAGTTGTATGAATCAATACCTCAGAGAATTGAGGCTGTAATTGCCGCAAAAGGCGGACCTACACCATATTAAATTATATTTTGTTGATTTTTTAAGGTGTTTCCATTATTTTGTCCAACCCCTGTAGATGTCCACTGTAGTGGCCACTATGCATGAAAGGGTTAATGTGTGAAATGCAAAAGTTACACTAAGATATTAACAATCATTTTAGTTCAGCTTCCACATTCAGACCAATATGATCTAAAGTGGGTTGGATCAGTAAAATACTAAGGTAATAACCAATAAATACTCACAACTCCAAATTTTTCTCCTTGTAAAAGTAAACATTTTCATGTTTTTACACTAAAACAAAGTATAATTTTGCAAAAACTGTGAATAAGCTGAACAAATATGAACCTGAAATGTCTTAAGAGTAGTAAGTGCAATTTTAACAGTATAATGTCTGTAAATGATAAACTGAAGCATAATACTGTTAAAACTGCACTTATTTATTCAGTTTGTTCATGTTATTCACATGGATTTGAAGGATAGTTTGTAGATGTAAACATTTTCATAATGTAATCTTACTTTTTTCACACTAAAACACAGAGGAAAGTTTGGAGTTGACATTATTTATATATTATTATGTTATTATTTTACTGGTCCGGCCCACTTCAGATTCAATTTAGCTGAATGTGGCCCCTGAACAATAATGAGTTTGACACCCCTGCTCTACATGATCAATGTGATTTTTTTTTTCTTGAAAAACCTGATGTATACAATTAGATACATGCAATACACAGATAATCCACCAGGGGGGAGGAATTCGTTCACCAGAGGCCTTTCCAGTGACACTACAAGACTGTTATTAATGAGGAAGGAGGCAGAACTTTGCCAATTTTGAAAAGGAATTACCAGTTTGTTCGACATGTTTGTGTTATATTGTGTTTGTTCAAAAATAATAATATTTGAGCATTGAAACCCGATGTATCAAATATGATACAAAATTGAAACTCATACATGGAAATTGATGTTTGTCAAAAAATTTTCCTGGATGTTCAGAAGGACCAATAAAGGCTCCAGTTTCAAAGAACTGGAATTTTCTGTCAACGATTTAGGCTCAGTATCACTCACTAACAAACCAACATGGTGACACATGGACGGAATTTGCAGATACAAAATACAAAAAGATGAGCAAAAAGGGCCAAAACAGTAGGTGGCGGTGTGGAAGGAATTCTGTCGCTATCCAACAAACGTGGAAGTCAGAAGAAGACAAAAACTTATGTCATCAACTGAGCGACTGTTCTGTTCATTTGTCTACAACGGCAGCAATACTTGTCTATCTGTTAGCCTGTTTGAGGCAAAGTGAAGAAGAGCGACCTTCGTTGTCCTTGCTATATCACCGAGTGGTTCGGTCGGTAAGGCGAGCCCGTGCTGCGCAAATCCGAGGCTTTTTCAGGAGACAGCAGGAGCGCCATCTATGGTCTTGGGGTGATTAAGTCACTTCCATTGTTGGAGTGGTGATTGGGCATGGATCGCTTTCACACCACAACGTACCGTACTGGAATTCACGCAGGACTACCTTCTCAGCTGGACTACGGCACAGTACTCGAGCACGGAACGTTTGCATTTACACTGATAAAATTAAGCGAACTTTGGGGTCAAACGGACTCGGATACGGACTCGGGTACTCAGTGTGAAAACGCCCTTACTTGATGCTTACAGTTTGAGTTAAAATTTTTAAACGGTTGATCCAGTCATTGTATACTGACAGTCAATAGAAACTTTGAGGTAGAAATGTATGCATATTTCTACTTGTAGGGGGGTTGTAATTATTCATTGTGGATTTATTGATGACTTAATGCTCGGGTAGTTGAGATAATGATAAGTTGTCATGTTGTCACGGTTCATTGCACATGGGTTGGTCTCTTTGCAAAAGTGGACCAAATACACATTGAGCAATACTCAGTGGGTATCTGCACAATTTGAGGATTGGTTTTGAAGGCCTATATAAAGGCCCAAAAAAGGCCACCATTGTTAGTCCAGTGAACGGCATCATGCCACGTCTATCACCTGAACAACGTCTCTGGGCACTGGATATGGTGGAGGCCGGTTTGAGCTACCGTGATATAGCTTGGCGTATGGGCTGTTCCCAACCCACAATCAGAAACCTGGTTGAACGCCACAACACCACAGGCTCTGCTGACGATAGACCACATCCAGGGTGGGAGAGAGCGACAACTCCAGACCAGGACCGCTACTGTTGTGACTTTGTGTTTGGCAGGTGCCATTTTCTTTTAACTTTTTTAAAAAAATTATTCTTGAAACTTTAGATTTTTCCTTTTTTATGCCAATATCCTAAACAAATGATTCACCTGAAAAAATTCCAGTTCAGGGTTTCAAAATAAAAATTACGTCGAAAAATATGGTCTCAAAGTTTTCATTGACTGTGAGTGTATATAAATACACATAAGGAATTCAAAGTGAGTGAATATTGTGCAAAACTGGACATTCTTCTGACATGCTTTGTACCTTTTAGTGCCTTTGCTACATGAATAAATACTTTACATTTATACATCAGCATAATCATTATTAATGGGTTTTACAAGATTTTAGACCCGAGTCCCAACAAAGTACTTATGAGTCTCTGTTTTTTGAAGTTGGAACACAGGAAAAGCTGTAAATGGTTTGGGGGCACTACATTTTTTATGACATCTTCACAAAACTGTCCTCAAACCAGGCCTAAAATAACTTGCCTCCAATGAGAGAGCAAGTTTAATTACATGCCCTGTACCATCACATTCTCCACACATTTGGTTTAAGTGCTTTGAGCTTAATTTGGAAGCCTCACACTATCTGTGCAAGTGCCTATATTTGCAAATACAGAACATATGAATGTGTGTACACGGTGGGGAAGCAAAATTTACAATATTTTGAGGCTGGGATTGAAAGACAGTGTATGACCAGTTAGTTTATTGAAAGTCATGAGAATTTATTTGCCACAAGAAAATTTACATAATAGAAAATGTTTTTATTCTATGTGTCCTCCTTCTTTCTCAATAACTGCCTTCACACGCTTCCTGAAACTTGCGCAAGTATTCCTCAAATATTCGGGTGACAACTTCTCCCATTCTTCTTTAATAGTATCTTTAAGAAAGTCAACATTGCTGTGTGATGTTCTATTGGTAGCATGTTCTACAACACCCCAAATAGCAGAATCCAGAGGGTTTAGATCTGGGCTAGAAGGCGGCCATAAACATGCTTCCCAAAAATTGCTAAAGTTGGATTTGTTGCTGTTGTCAACAAGTGTTTTGGTGTTCTTGTGTAAGATTTTAACTTCAAATCATATTTTACTGCATTTCTAACGGTCTTGTTGTCTACCTCAAGTTCAATTGCCATTTTTCTCATGGATTTGGTTGGATCCTTTAGGATTTTAGAGCTTTAATAAAAGCTTTGGTACGTTTTTTGTTGCTTCCTCCACTTCCAGACTTTCTCGTAATAGTTTTGCTCATAGTCATTCTCTTCTTTACATTATAAACAGTCTTTATGGACACTCCAACTATTTTTGAAATCTCCTTTGGTGTGACGAGTGCATTCAGCAAATCACACACTCTTTGACGTTTGCTTTCCTGATTACTCATATGGGCAAAAATTTCTGAAAAGGTATGGATAATAGTGTTAGGTATGATTATGACATCAATATATGTTTGGTTTCAAAACAATTGACTTAGTGTCTGCTGAGAAAAAACAACTAAATGTTCATTGTAAATTTTGCTTCCCCACCCTGTACAGGATTACAGAGTCTACATACTGTATCAAACACTGCAGATAGGGTTGTGTGTAAACGTCTGTATTAGAATGAATGTTTGATGTGTATAATTAACCCATATAATGAAGTTAACATGAGAGCTGAGATAGGTTGTAGACATACTATATATGGGATCAGACGGGTTGCATGTACAAAGTGATAAAGAGTAAAACAATAAAGGATGGTACCAATAGAGGTGGGGGCAGTGCTATGATGGATTGTGAGGGTCTCTATTATGCAGGTGTCTGGCCATCCTTCAGTGAATTGCTCCCTCCATAACAGGTGGCAGACCCACTTATGAAGGGTCCCTGCATGGTAATAGTAGCAATACATTTTAATGATCCCCGGGTTCCCAAGATAGCTGACTACATTTGGCTTTGTAACCAGAAGGAAATAGGTTAAAAGAGTCAGGAACCTTAGTTGCATTGTACCTCCTCTCTTCCAAATTGTTTCCTGTGTGATGAAGTGCTTTGTATCAGCAAAAAATGCAAAAGTTCGTTTAGCAAAGCAACAAGGTGAAACATCCATCTGTGTCACTAAACAAATGAAAGCATGTACAGAATGTAATGTAGTGAAAACAATTTAATAAAAAAAAAAAAAATGCCCTGATCTTTACCTGCAGGGGTGATGAACAGATGGTGTTAGTGAGAGTAGAAGACTTGTTAGTGGATGGCATCAAATATAAATTCACCATTACAAATAATTAACTATCTTTCTTTTTGTATATATTTTATTAACTTGCTTATGTAACTAGTTTCTGCAAACATCTAAAATCTTGTACACCCTCGATAACATTTGCCAAAAAATACAAAAAACCTCGGTTTATCATGATGACTCAAACCATAAAAACAGACCCAATAACAATATGATGCAGCTCTCCATGGCTATTTAGTCAGACACTGAAATAAGGTATTTATGCTTAAAGAAATGTATTATTGTTCTATATAAAAGTACAGCCCCCACAGTCTAACCTCAGAAACTATCTGGCACTTGGTTAAATGCAGCTGATGAACCATGTTTTACAGACTCTTTGGAGAAAATGTAATTTGACCTTAAAAGAGGTTATCTACAAAACAGAGACTTCTCTAACTATTTAATGTTGCTGAGGGACTGTATTTAGTTATTTTATCTTTTTAATGCTAAGAGCAGAGCTGAAATGGGATATTTAGGAATGATGGGGAGAAAAAATTTGCCCACTTCCTGTCTGTTTTTCCAATACACTATAATGGCATTGTATGACAAAAGTGCCCTCTAATTGCTTGACGAAGTGCTGAACAGATTAGGATCTTTACACAGGGTTCCTACAGGTTTCTACAAGTTAAATTTAAGACTTTTTAAGACCTTTTTAAAGCTACTTAGAACAGAATTTAATGCCCATTTCATGGCCATACTGGCAAAAATTTGTGACTCCTAGAATTTAGGAAATTGTGTTTATTTACTCCAACACCTCAATTCCCACCGTTCCGTGTCATTTCTCACTGGAGGCTGCAAAGTTAGCGATAACTCGTTCCTAATTTCAATATAAAGTGTCGGGTGGAACTGAGTCAAGTAACGTTACTTTCTTTGCAGCTTGGACATTTCAGACACATTTAACCCTTTCATGCATAGTGGTCACTACAATGGACAGTTACTCTACAGCTTTAATCTTGTATATTCATGGGTTTTGTTGTTTTAGTTCCATATCAACCAACACAGTGGACACTTACGCATCATCTCATAAACTGCAATTCATACCATTATTGTAACTTTGCTGTTCTTGATTGGCTCTTGAGTGGAAATCAATTGTTAATATTTATTTTTTGCATATTATCTCCATGAAGTGAGTAATAACTAGTATTAGAATATGTTAAAATGTGAGAAAACATCAGATTAGCTGCGTTAAACATGGTTTCATTTCACTGTTTTCATATCACTTTATGATATTGGGTTTTAAATACGTTTCTTTGCTTCAAGAATAAAATTCATGGTGTAGCTGAGTGGACATTTTTGTAACTCCATGAAAAACAGGTTGATTTAAAAAAAAATTCAATCACATTGTTTTTTTTTCATGCCTAAAGAGGAATAAAAACACTCAGGAAAAAAAATCTTGATTAAGGTTCTAATAATTCACGCATGAAAGGGTTAAACACAAACATCGCCAACATGTTTATGGCAACATAACTTAAGACCTACCGTATCAAACTTTTTCAGACTTTTTAAGGTATTCAATGCACATTTGTAAATTCAAGACTTTTAAGACTTTTTAAGAACCCGCGGGAACCCTGTTTATAGCATAAAATGTTGCTAATGAGTTCACACAAGATGTTTAGCGATGCTGCAATGTTGCTACTACCTGCTTACTTTCTATAATGTTGTTGCCACAAATATGCCATCAGTATGATTTCATTTTTCTATGAATGTATTTTGTAAAAAAGTGACAAGTTCAAGCTGCCAGGTGATTCATTCAACCTCGAGTGAAAAAAAGAAAGAGGGAATGCTTGTGCACTGGAATTTTTTTTTGTCATATCTGTGACACCTTCAGATGTTCTCTTTGGGCATTCATTCTGGTATCCCACTGGGTGTCTCCCTTTGGCATCCATGGGAGACCCCCCCAAGGTGCCATCCCACAGTAGCTCTATTCTATCATGCCATCCTTGACTGGCTGACAGATGTGGTGTCTGCTCCTTAAAGGGGGAGCGTCGTGTTGCTATAAGTGTCGAACGTGAAGTAAACACATTCAAAAAGAAACCTCTTCTCACTCTCAGACGCAGCATCTCAGACCACAGATCTCAATGTGAGCTAACCACGTGGACACCAAATTGTACCTGGTAATGACAATCTGAGCCAAGCAGCTGGACTGTATCTGTACGACTGCTGAGTCAGAAACCCATTCTGTATTAGCGTGCTTCCACTGAGAGGTATGGTTCAAGTTGGGTTGGTATAGCACGGTATGCTATTTTATGTGTTTCCATTGCAAAAGGGGCCCAAACAACCGACCCATACTGACTATTTCTTGGTGCCCTTCTGTTGGGGGTCCATAGGAAAATAGTACGGTACAGACAGGGTGGAGCTAGACTGGTGTGATCCTGATTGGGTGACAAAAAAAAGTCTGGATGTCTTCTAATGTTGTTGCTAATTGGGTCTCGTTTGTTTTCATTGCACTGATATGACGTCACGCTAGGCGTCTGGCCAAAATCCTGCCTACCAAGTGAGGGTACATCTGGCAGTGGAGACCCTCACCTGGCCAGGCCATACCATTCCAAACCATACCGTACTGTATCGACCTTAACCATACCACTTAGTGGAAACGCGGTATTTGTGATTCAATATTTGGGCTGCAACATGCTCAGAATGCATTAGCATCCATGGCTAACAGCCCAAGGTGGTGGTGCAATGACGTTGTAGTTAGCACTTCTGCCTCACAGCAAGATGATTACAGGTTTGATTCTCTCTGGAGCCTTTCTGTTTTGAATGTCCCTTTTCTGTCCTTGCCATGTGGGTTCCCTCTCAGTCCTCCAATTTCTTATACCATTAAAACAAGTACATAGAATTGTCTCCAGAGGGTATTCAGTAGTAGCTCACAGCTCCTAGTATGTGCAATATGCTAATGCTAGAACCAGGAAGTATGACCATATTAGTCCTGTGCTCAGATCTGTGCATTGGCTTCCTGTCGCTCAGAGAATAGACTTTAAAACAGCTCTGCTGGTCTATAAGTCTGTAAATGGTCTAGCACCGAAGTATCTGTGACATGCTGGTCCCATATGAACCATCTCAGACCCTGAGAACCTCAGGGATTCGTCTTCTGCTGGTGCCCAGAGTCAGGACTAAACAGGGTGAAGCTGCATTTCAGTTCTATGCAGCTAAACTCTGGAACAGTCTTCCTGATGATGTCAGACAGACCTCTACTGTGACAATGTTTAAGTCCAGGCTGAAAACAGCTCTGTTCAACTGTGCATAGAACAACTGAAAGGGTTCTATCTGCACTCTCCTCTTTTACTTTGTTTTAATTGATTATTATTTATGTTTTATTGATTATGTTTTAATTGTAATTGTGTGTTTTCAATCTGTCTCTTTTCCATTTTGGAAAGCACTGTGGATTGCCCAGTGTATGAATTGTGCTATACAAATACATCTGCCTTACCTTGCTAATGCTAGGTGTTCTGTTTATTAGGATGGGTAAAACACAGGGGCTGAATTTCCCGACTGGGCTAACTAAGGAAGTTAATCTTTAACCTTTAGCTGTGCATGTTTCTCTGTCGAGACTCGTCAACATAAGCCACTACACCAAACTAGCCCAACACCAGTGGATCTGATGCTAGTATTGTAAGTATTTGGTAAAATATTTAGTATGTGTATCTTATTTTATGAAGTGGAGTAACTTCTGGTGAATTGTGTGTATGTGTGTCTGTGTGTGTGGTGTGTGTTTCTTGGAATGGCTATGGTACAAGGCAAAGTGATGGGTGTGAGAATGAAGCAGAGAGAATGTTCCCACCAAGACATATCCAAAACATTCTAAGAGGGTCATAACCTAACATCATGTTTGGCTTAAGAGTCTACCACATATGCATCAGGTGGTTGGTTCCTTTTATGATAACAGTGATGTCAGATCACCCCTGTATAAAACCCCTGTCGAAAAAAGAATAGGGAAGATTCCCTGAGAGCATTCCGAAGTTGTGGTTTCTTCTTTATTTTAGCCACAACATTAGCTGTAACCTTTTTTGGTACCCAGGGATACACCATCCTCACAGAAGCCAGCTGGGTCAAACTACTTCACTGTATCCTATAGTCATATACAGAAACGGATACTCAAAGAGAATGTAAGGACCTTAAGGTTAACAAATTAACTCCAGTTCTCTGAAACATGAATGGGATATTTCACCAGACTATACCCTCCTTGCCTGGAGTGAGGAAAAAGTGTGTTTACCTAGACCGTGGTGGTCTGTTTATGTCATGCTGTTGTAGTAGGAGAGGACATTACATGTGTCTACCAGTCAAGGCTGGGGTGGTGTAATAGGGCTTCTGGGGAAAAGCTCTGGAGTGGATGCAACTGTGTTCCAGGCGTAATGCTCGAGGCGACTAGACTTCCAATTGTCATACTTCAGCTACTTTTACAGATGTTGACTCTCTAAATTGCTTCCTGTTGACCCCTACATGAAGTCAGGGTGGGGCACAATGTCTCAAGAGGTAAAACCTATCTTCAAAAAAAAAACAAAAACAAAAACCCTTAAGCCTTGCAAGCAACAGCACAGAGATAAATCCAATCCATCAACACACAAGCCAAGGCTTTGATCTTCATGGATGGAAAAGCCTCTGTTTTCCCTCCTCCTTTTTGCTCCACTATAATCTCTATTTTATGGCTGTTTTAATGTTCCTCTCTTATTGAACATCTATGGAGAAAGCGGTGGGCACGGGTTGAAAACCATTTCATTACATAAATCCCCATCAAATTGAATATTTTAGGGTTTTAGAACACTGTAATCAGATTACATTTGTGAAATGGGTGACTATTTTCTGGAAATGTACAGACAAGTGAAGGTGTCACAAAGGGCTGCACGATATTGGAAAAAACTGACATTGCAAGTTTTTTTTTAACCCTGCGATATATATTACAATATGAAAAAATACTCAGGAGTATATAATAGCTGTGTGGTGCTGACGTAAACGGTCAAACAAATTAGTTGTGTTTCCTGTCGTTGTGGCGACAGGTGGAAGGCACTATCGACACAGAATACGTGTTTCAATACCATTCTTCTTGTAGCTGAAATAATTCCAGATAACTGATGTTGCTTTTCTTTCTGGCACCATGTCTTCGTTTTTGGTGATTTTCAATGTTGTTACCAGCGACTCACTCCATGTGCAGGGGCGTGGTCTGCTTCGGCAAACTGATTAAGAACGATTGTGATTGGTAGATCGCTGTGTGCAGTGTGTGTCAGGTACCCAGGTTGAAATTAGATGAGAACATGTCGAGTTCATTTGCCTCCTACATTGCTGAACCTGCGATGTGACTATTGCGCGCACACACATTGCGACACTAAAACATTATATTGTGCAGCTCTAGTGTCACAGCAGGGCCATTTCTAGCTTTGTGGAGGCCCTAAGCAAGATGCTGTTTTGGGGGCCCCTAGATTGTCAAACTACGATGAAGAGATTCCTAAACCCTTTAGATGATCAACGAAGATGCCACAATCTATGAGCAAAACATGCTACAGTTAAAATTAGACATCTTAAGTTGAGCAACTAAGGCAACTTAAACCGATAAAAAAACTATGATACAAGGAAAACAATCCTCTATACGTCAATAAATAAAACCGATTTTGAGTGTTTATAAAAAAAAAAAGTTTACTTTAAATAAAAAAATACAACAACCACTGAGATAACTTCTTTTTGATGCCATTACAGTGTTTGTTTTGTTTAATACTCTCGCTAACAGGAATGGTAGGTGGGTAGGTGTCAATCATTCCCATCATACCTGTTGGCGGCCTGCTACGTCACTAACTATTTGACAGTGCGGTCCAATGAATACTGTCTCAAAAACACCAGCCACAGTTTATCATTGCAGTTCACTTTATTTATATCCTACATTTATTTTTTAAGCATATAAGGCAGTGTTTTCCAACCTTGGGGTCAGGACCCCACGTGGGGTCCCCTGGAATTCAAATGGGGTCACCTGAAATTTCTAGTAATTGATTAAAAAAATAAAAAAATAAATAAAAAACAAAAAACAACATACTAATAAAAATATATGGTGAGTTGACAGAGACAATCCCAATACATAAGACATGACAAACTGTGAAGCTGAAACTGAAGCACTGTGGTACTGTTTATCTTTCAAATGTTCATTGTGGTCAGTTTCAGATGCTGCAGCTCTTTCATAATTCATAGTTTGAGTTCTTGTTTGTTCAGTATTAATTGTCAGCCTTGTAAATCCAAGCTGGACTGACTGTACATATCCTGACCATGGAAAATAAAATTCTCACTTTGTGCAGTCATCTACACCTGGCTTTTCTGCCTCCGTCCATAATAATATACATTATATAAGACTAAATGTCGTCTAAAATTAACGTTTATTTGCAACATAGTAAAAGCAAACTACTACATGATCAAAAACAAAGTAATGTTAGCAAAAAATTTCTCTGTTTTGAATGTTTGGGGTCAGCAGAAATTTGTGATGTTAAAATGGGGTCACGAGCCAAAAAAGGCTGGGAACCACTGATATAAGGGATGGAATAAACACATGAGATAGCTACAGATAAAGAAAGGACATTCTAATTCTCCTCAGATGAGGCTGAACATGCAGGTTTGGGGGCACCAGGAGACTTAGGCGCCCTAAGCATTCTCCTAGTCCACCTATAGTAATAATAATAATAATAATAATAATAATAATAATAATAATAATAATAATACATTTAATTTATAAGCGCCTTTCAAGACACCCAAGGACACTGTACAACAAGATAAAACAAACAATCCATAAAATACAAAGAAATAAACAGATTAAAACAAATAATTACTATATATAGAAATGAAGTAGTAGAATGGAGATTAGAGCTTATGGGTAGTAGGGGTCACCAACCCTGGTCCTCAACTATCCTACCACTATCCTGCATGTTTTAGATGTATCCCCCTTCCAACACACCTGATTCAAATGATAAACCTATCATCAAGCTCAGCAGAAGTCTGATAATGACTGTCAGGTGTGATGGAAGAGGGAAACATCTATAACATGCAGGATAGTAGCTCTGGAGGACCAGGGTTGGGCACTCCTGACCCATGGCAAGAAGTGGCTTTGTGGCACATCAATTAGTTTAACATTAGCGGCCTGTTAGAGATCACTGAGGGCTTTTTAACACTTTATTCATTTTGGTCTTAATCGGTAAAGTAGTTGTTGAATTGCAAATCAGAGAACATCATCAAATGCAATATGAGAAGCTTATTCATCAAATTGATTGGCAATCATCTCACTAAGGAAACATTTTGACCACATAGTTGACTAAAAAAGCACTCGGAGAGCCCCCCCCCGATCACCACCAAAATTTAATCATTTGTTCCTTGTGGCAGTATCAACATTTCCTGAAAATTTCATCCAAATCCGTCTATAACTGCAAGACAAACAGACAAAAAACCCTGATGAAAACAGAACCTCTGCCGTTCCTTGGCAGAGGTAAAAACAAAAAAAAAAGATTCGGTTGTAGCCACAAAAATATCTGAAGTGTTAAAATACAGGTACCACAAGTCTAAACTGGGTAGCATCAACAACACGAATGCGTTGAAATGTGCTTTTGTTCATATGTTTTAACACCAGATGGTAAACTGCAATAGATTATTTTTGATTATTTGATAGTTTAACTCTTTTCCAGAATATGTCTCAATTAAACCAGCTTTTAAATGCATATATGGACATAGAGAACTGGTTTTAAATTTATTTTTTTACCTCCGCCAAGGAATGGCGGAGGTTATGTTTTCATCTGGGTTTGTTTGTTTGTCTGTTAGCAAGATAACTCAAAAAGTTATGGACGGATTTTAATGATATTTTCAGGAAATGTTGATACTGGCACAAAGAAGAAATTATTACATTTTGATAGTGATTAGGGAAGGGGGGGGCTTTTCTTGCAGTTATTTTTTTAGCTAGCTATTCATTTTAATTGTCCAAATGAAATAAGTAACCCATGTAATGTAATGATAGCCACATAAGAATCAGCTATTTACATTTATTTTTTTCTTTCAGTTTTTACAAAGCCACATAGAGCTTAAGAGAAGGTTAGAAGCTGCTTGAGCTGCATATATTTTGGGGGAATTTCTTTTCTTAAACATCCCCCTCTTGCTCACATATTGAGTGCCATCTTACAAGAGCTTATGTGAACGGTTCAAAGAACTCAATTAAGACATGTGACCTAAGAGCAGAAAACAGGAGATTTTAAGCCCGTTCATCTTCTATACCTTCACAGATCTGAATCGGCTCCCACCATCTACTCTCCTCCTCTACTACAGTTTTTATTTTTTTTGTCATTTCCTGCTCTTCCTTTATCTTTTTGTGTCCATCTTGCTTCTTTAGTTGCCCTCCCTCTCATTTTCCACTGATTCATCCTTTCATTCTTCTATTTCACTGTCCAGCGTCTCTCCATTTACACCAATCACTTTCCCTCTAGGTGGTATATAGAACACTTAGTCTCCACCACCATCACCTTTATCTGTCGCTGAAGGATTATCAGCTACTTTGTCATTGTCCCACCGTCCTCGTCTCATTACGATGTGTGTATTTACTCTGTTACCGTCTTGCCTTTCCCTTCTCCTCGCCTCTCTATGTTGCTACTTTTTCCATCCACCTCTTTGTTTGCTTTGTTTCCCTCAAAGACCGTGGAAGGACGTGAAATCATTTTCAATGATACTTGTAGATGGCTGGCAAATATAATCAGCACGTCTTGGAACAATTAAATACCTGACGAAAAATTAATTTGCAGAGGCAGGATGTAATTTGGTCTTTCATCATCATGTCTTTTGTTTTCAATGTTGTTGTTCTGTACTGATAGTACGCGTTGTGTTTTAGGTGAAACTGACCTTGGTGTTCAAAGTAAATCACCTGGGAATTAGGAGAGTGGTAGGAAGGCTACCACCAGGGAAATTAATACGCTATGCTGAATAAAGCCTTTTTTTTTATATTGTCAAATGAACCTGAAACACTCTTTACCCACACCTTTACATAATCAGATTCTGGAGGGCTGCAAACATTTTGGAGTGTCTTTTATTTATAGAAGCCAATAGCTCATAAATTCCCCTCAAATGGCTTTACCGTCTGTATACGATACAACTCCCTCTATTCTTACAATCTCTGAGATCCTTTGTGCCTTGGAAAACCAAAAATATACAGTAAGTAAACTGGTTTATACAGAAACTGGCCAGGTGTGAAAGTGTTTCCATGTACATACATTATCATGTCTGCTGTTGAAACACACATGGGAGTTTTTCATACTGTTTGTCATATTGAATGGCTACTCAATATGAAGTTTCAACTTTTTTTTTTTTTTTTCATACCCATGAATCCATTGGCATAAGTGGGAAGTACAATTTATACCACACTGAATGCAATACAGTCTCAGAAACATACATATTTTTAGCAATTAATAAATGAATAAAAGACTTCTGTGCATATATATGATACATAAAGGCCCTCATTTTACACAGTTGAAACTACTTAAAACAAGCGGTACAAACACAACAAACCCCGCCCCTCGCATGTATTGTAGCTTATTTTGGCATCGATTCATCTGATGTCATCATGTCTCTGCGTGTGCTGATGTCAGCATATCAATTGCCTCTATATATGTGCCAAGTTTGAAGTGAACTGAAACAAAATTGATGTTTTTATCGAGATTTGAAATTTCACCCATTTTAAGTAAATACGAGAAGAAAAAAATATTTTAAAAATTCATAAAAAATTTAAGCTTTTACCTACTTTTTCCATAATCTAACCACATCTATTCTGGGTCATTGGCAATCTATAAACCCAATTTGGTGTGAATTCAATCAATAGTTTTGCTGCTAAAGACGTGAAATTTTGGCCATTATAAGTAAATGAGAAAAAAAAAAAAAGATTTCAAAAATTCATTAAAAAAATTAAACTTTGACCTACTTTTCCCAAAGTATAACCACATCTATTCTGAGTCACTGGCAACCTATAAACCCACTTTAGTATGAATTCAACCAATAGTTTTGCTGCTACAGACATTTGAAATTTCACCTATTACAAGTAAATGGGAAAAAAAAGATTTTAAAATTGCATTAAAAAATCTGAACTTTGACCTGCTTTTCCCAAAATGTACTCAGATCTATTCTGGGTCACTGGCAATCTATAAACCCAATTTGGTATGAATTCAACCAATAGTTTTGCTGATAGAGTGTTAACAAACAAAGAAGCAAACAAACCAGACCAAAAACAATACCCCTTGCCTTTCCTTTTGGTGGGGGGGGGTAATAAGGTCATAAGTATACATTGTTGTAGCATATGTGCATTAGCATTTACAGGCTGTTCTCAGCATTAGCGAACAGAGAAGCAGGTTTCTGTATGACTAGCAGAGGAGACGGCAAAAAAAACAAATTAGTACTTCCTGTTGATATTTTACTGACACTTCCTGTTTTCATTTTTGACTAAACAGCTGCATTAACTTTAATATTGCAAAACCACGAATAATATTGAAATGATTAACTTAAATAAATGTTAACAGACTCTGACAAATGAAAACAGGAGTCAGAGCATGAGGTCTATTCATAACAGAAGGGTCATAACTTACAGAAATGTCTGTCATGCACAGCTGATATGGATAGGACTGCATGGCATAATGTATATCAAGTTGGAATTCCGTGTTTCCCATGAGCCTCTGCTGCTTATCAAGAAGTAGATTGTTTGCTTTTGTATTGGACATATACATATATATATATATATATATATATATATATATATATATATATATATATATAAAAACTTAACAGATGACTCAAATCATTGTATTTTAAGGCTTTGAAACTACCTTTGAGGGCAAATATTAACACATTAAGAAAATGTATTAGTTCATAGAGATGCTCAGTCACTGAAATCTGTTTAATTTGACATTGGCCAATTTCAACATCCAGAGGCTTCTTTTTGCTACAGACTAGAACCTGGATATATTTTCCATTAAGTCCTTCTGTATGATATTCAGAGATGACAGTTAAATTGAAATATACAGTGCAATGGTTGAATGTGTTTAATATGTTATTCCAAATATAGGCTGATCCCTGAGTTGAAAGAAAAAATCCTTGGCAGGACCCTTGAGTCAGTTGAGATATGCAAGTTGAACAGTGGAGCAGAATGTGAAAGGCATGTAAGTCTTGACCCCTATGTGCTAAATAAAGTTGCCCATAATGTTGGAATAAAATATTTTGACCTCTTTTCATGAAAAGATTGTGTGAAAGTGATTTATCCTTGATAGAAAAAGTGGAACTCAGACTCTGTATGTAATCACTGTACCTGGTCAAAGGTGATCACAGATGTATAAATAGGAATAAAAAGAGGGATATGACTGAAAACAAAATTATTCCAATTTTATGGGCAACAGTGCAAATATTTCTCCCTAATTTCATTATTCTTATTTCATGTCTTACACACACCTTGCCCTCATTGTAGATAATATGGGTAAAAATCAGCGAGTGATTCATTGATAGTGGGTAGACAGTGTAAGAGGTCTATATACAACGGTCTTTGGCATCATTAAATACACAAATATCAAGTTTATTTATATTTTAATGCAAACATGGTTACTAAAGGGAAATGGTCTTAGTTGGATGTTGATCTAGGTCAGTGGTTATTAATCTGACGTGCACGCCAAACGATTAGACCATCAAGAGTCATCAAAAACAATGGTTATGCAATCAAGTACTAACTCCTGTGTGTATCATGTGACTAAAACAGACAGAAAAGAAAACATGAAATGCCTAAAAGCACTGTTTTTGTCAGTACAATGTCATAGATATTGATGTAAGAACTGAAGTGATTTTGGTTATTATCAAGAAAACATGGAAAATTACTAGATATCAGCTCTGAAATTAAACTCTTATGAGCTACTTTTGTTTTATCATTATATTTGTCCAAAAAGTATACCTTTAGTTGTACCAGGCATTAAAATGAACAAGAAATTGAAGAAAACAAGGGGTGGTCTAATAATTTTTTCTGCGACTGTATACACCCAATAAGATAATCAAAAGGCAAGGCAAATGTCTTTATTTATATCGCATCATTTATACACAAGCCAATTCAAAGTGCCTTACAAAGGCATAAAATTACATTACAATCATGGAGAATAAAACATTAAACAAAAGGAAAGTGCAGAAAAGATTTTAAAAAAAGAAATAAAGACGGAAATTAAAACAGGAATAAGCGACAGTTAAAACAAAAGCTAAAAACAGTCTTGACTAAAATTAAGAATTTAATGTTAAATCAATCAAGACAGTTAAAATTGTGAGTTGCAGTGCAGATATTAGAACTAAAACTACTCGAATCAAAGGCAGCTGTAAACAAATGAGTCTTTAACCTTGATTTAAAAGTCTGTATGAACCTACACCTAAAATAATTTGTCAGCATTTCAAAATATCAAGCTGTTTAGTAGCCACACCCTCTTGACCTCCGAAACTTTGTGACCCCCACAGCCAGACCAACACTCTGGTCAGGTCAGATACCTAACTCAAAGTTTTTTGGTTTTTTTTTACCTTTTGTCAGGGTATCATCATATGTAGAAAACCACGTCTGAGATATGTAAAAATATCAGTATCAAAAAAGAAAGTAAGGCACTATTTGGAGAGTTAAAGGAGTGATATTTAGCTTTTTTTTAAATGGAATTATGCATTTTAAAACATTTCCCTGTGGTCTACATAAACTGTAAATGCTATGTTTGGGTCTGAGTTCTTCATTAATTCAACTCCACAGGTCCATCTTCAATCCTATTTCTGAGTAATGACACCAGAAAGGTCGTTTTGAGCGCTGGCCCTTTAAATGCAAATGAGCCACTTCAGGCCCCACCCCCTCCAGGTTGTTGGTTGTGCTGCTCTGTCCGGTTCAAACAACAACTGAACATTTTAGGTAATCGACTCAAAGTTTGGACATATTTTCAGTATGTACTACAACCGCTGCTGCTGACAAACAATTATGTCATACACGGAGAAATGTTCATCGGAAGTCTTGACCTTATATGTGCAAATGTCGTGATGTAACTAGTTATAGATGTAACAAATTAAGAAGGAATTAAAAATCCACTCGATTTTTACCAAAATGAACATAAAGATAGCTTTGCAGCACCTGGAGGGTTCAAATTCAAACTTTATGAACTATTAGGGTCCAAATACACAAATAAATGAACCAAAGACTAATAAAAGTGGGTTTAGCAAAATACGACCCCTTTAAGACAAATCCATTGTTTTAACTTTTCAGATTTTGACCCAGAACCTAATACAGGAATAATTTGTACAAACACATTTTACACAGATATTTTACAAAACATCCCGTTTATCAGTTCTCATGTAAAATATTCCCTCTATCACATAAATAAGTAACTTTAAAATTCAAAGTTTTGGAACTATTAGGGTCCAAATACACAAATAAATGTACCAAAGACTAATACAAGTGGGTTTAGCTAAATATGACCCCTTTAAGTTAACTTTGGTTTTATTGAAGGACAGGACAGTTTTTGCATGAGACTGGGGGGGTGGGTTCTGCAAGGAAAAAAAGTAGGAATCACTGATCTGGGTGATTGATATCCAGCTGTCTGTCATTGTGTTAACTTCCCACCTCTAAAATTAGTACATCAACCTTCGAAAAATCTATCGTCATCCAGCTCCTCTAGATAAATGCATAGTTTATGTGTAATAATTAATGAACATATACTGCAGGTATGTATGCCTGACATAAACATACACCCAAACCTTCCATATTGTGTACCCAGCAGTGAGCTGGCAGCAGTGAAGCAGTGTGTCACTACTACTCAACACTAGCTTGATCAATGACACCCTTGCCCTGCCAAGTCAGGCGAAGCCAAGTCATACACAACGTCATACTTAAAAAATTAGCTGCGAGCAAAGGAAAAAAAAAAAAGAATAGCTAGAAAGTGAGAAAGGCCAAGGGAGCTCAGTAGACAAGGAGAGAGAGAGAGAGAGAACAAGAGAAAAGCTTCCTGCTGTTGCCACCTGCCACCCTGAACTCCCCCGACCGAGCTGCATCCAAAACCGCATTTGACAAATGAGTACAGGGACGCAGAGTGTAGGCAAAGTCCCTGAGCTACAACACTAACAATGCACATACACCATCCCATAGAGAGCAGAGAGGTGGGTGTGGGCTGACGTGTGTGAAAAACACAGGAGGTGATAGAGTGGGAGAAAGGTGAACAGAATACAGAAGACTGAGGCTGAATACAAGCACACAGCAAACAAACTTTTTACATAACCACTGAATAATATTCAAATCGTTTAGATCATTCAAATGAGAACAATGAGTAACGCCCCAACGTTCTTCTTTGGGCAGAGTTTTTCTATGTATGACATGATGGTATAGGTACTGACTGATTGATTGATTGATTGATTGATGTATTTATTTCGAACATGAATGTCAAACAGAAGAAAATAAATAAACAAAACACTTAAACATAAGTCATATAATACATATTCGATAAGGAGTGAGAAGAAGTACAACTTATAAACTCCCACCCCTTCTCCTTATATAATTAATAATAATAATAACCTTCCTCGTCTAATCAGATCTATACACTATGCCATAATATGACTGATACTTACTAGTAAATAATTAGGTTTCTGGCTTTATATTATTATGAACAAATATAATATGATTTACATAAACACATAATACAATAACACATATGTAAATACATATTCATACATAGATCTATACACACATATACACCTACATATATACACACACACACACACAAACACACCTATACATACATTTACACACACTTACCACATGTACATCTTTATAACACCCAGTGATCCCCAAGCCCTCCCTCATCCCTGTACCTCTGAAAAATTGTGTCTTTGTACCTCCTTTTAAATTCTTTCATGCTTGGACATTGCTTTAACTCTATATTAAATCTGTTCCACAGTCTCACCCCGCTGACAGAAACACAAAAACCCTTCCTAGTCATGCGTATTAAGGGAATTTTAAAGTTAATTTTCCCCCTTAAATCATAACCCCCCTCATGAATACTGAATAATTTCTGTATATTTGTTGGTAAAAGATTATTTTTAGCTTTGTACATTATTTGAGCTGTTTGATAGTCCACAATGTCTGTGAACTTGAGTAATTTTGAGTGTAAGAATAATGAGTTTGTGTGTTCCTGGTAGCCAACATTATGAATGATCCGTATTGCTCTTTTTTGAATAATAGTTAGTGGTTGTAGTGAGGTCTTGTAGTTGTTACCCCAGATCTCAGCACAGTACTGTAAATATGGTGAAACTAGGGAACAGTATAGAGTGTGAAGTTACTTGTGATCCAAAACCTTCTTTGCTTTATTTATTATTGCAATGCTTCTGGAGACTTTGGTTTGTACATGTTTGATATGGGCTTTCCAACTGATTCTGTCATCAATGGTTACCCCCAGAAATTTTATTTCATGAACTCTCTCTATTTCAATTCCGTCAAAGGTACTGCTTTGGATCAGTGTGAAGCATCTTTAATTGTATTTGTTATTAAGGATGCTGTCAGCTTCCATATGTTTAGACTTGAATCGGACATGTAATGTTATCTGTCATCTTTCACACTGGAGGCCTGTCACACTTACTATATCCCTGTGTTATAATTATATAAGCTACCAGTAATTATCCTGCAGTCAGGGGATACTGATGGTCCTGAATAAAAACAGGTGGGTGAAACCAACTTAAATTACTCTACACTCTTTTAATGGTGTCACCTCTTGGCCTTCCTTCTATTGGCATCACTCATCACTCATCATCAGGGGTACCACTACCAACTTGTGGGCCCCATGACAGCTAAACGTTGTGGGCCCTTTCATAAAATTCAGTATCTTGTTGATCTGTTGGAGTGGGGGTGGGTGGGGGTGGGGGTCCATACATAATGTCACTTATGCTAGCGTGAAAACGAAACTGAAACTTAGCATGCTTTTTCTACGTCCAATTTCTGACTTCTGTGCCTCTCTTATACAGCGGACCATACACGAAATTTTCACAACTTCTAACCTGTATCCATTGGATGCCCTCCACTGCTCTATGGGCCCCCCTACAAATTCTGGGCCCCATGAATTTGTCATGTTCACCCCCCCTTATCGGCGCCCCAGCTCATCATTGTCAACTGTATGCTAAAGCTGAGTGGCCATCTTTGAACTCGTGAAAGTTGACCACTGGTTAACTTTAATCTACAAAGCTCTTCTAGGTATGGTTCCGTCATACCAATCCTTTCTTCTCCAAAGATCAACCAGTCAGTATTCTTTATGGTCTTGTGATCGGTATTATTTGAATGTACCCAAAGTTTGGACTGAATTGGGGAATGCAAGTTTTCAGCTTTGTCACCCTCTAAATTTTGCACTTCAAAAATTGCACTTTTCTGTGCACTATTACTATATTACTGTTTGTTTGAATTTTATTTTATTACCTGTCTGTAAAACCTGTTTTCTTTCATCGTGTGTGCTGCTGATCTCTTGGCCAGGTCAAGAGATCTTGATCTCAGTGGGACTTTATCTGGTTAAATAAAGGTGTATATTGTAAACCATTCTTAATGTCCAATCTGACCTGTTTAAAAAGCCAAAAAGGCACTATGTATACAAATGAAACAAACGATTAAATTTCAATCTTTGTGACAATTTAAAGCTCAGTGTGTAGTACTTTGTTGTGAAAGGAATGTGAAAGGAAACTAATTTTTTTTGGCTGTTGTGTCTTTTTAGATACTCTGAGGAGGTATCAACTCTGGTCCACACATACTACATCTGTTGTACTTAAACTCTGTAAGCCACCTGCTTTAAGACCATTTCATTATGGCATATTTCAGTAGGTGGGACATAATAGGCAGCAAATAAATATTTAGTCTTAATATTAATGTGTTGGAAGCAGCAACATGGGAAGCTGAGGATCTGGAGAATTTTGGCAAGACCTAAATTTTGATAAACAAATGACTAGGTCCGAGCATCTCCAAAACTGTTACTGGTCAGCAGTGGCTAGTACCAAACCAAAACAATCCTAGCATGATTATCACAACCTAATAATTGTATAGGTGGCCCTTTTTGACACCAAAAACATCTCTGCATCGAAGGCACCAACCCCACAAGTCCTCTGGACATGTGCTGTAGTATCTGGCACCAAGATGTTGACAGGAGATCCTTAAAGTCCTATAAGCTATGACGTGGGGCCTCTGTGGATCAGAATTGTTTGCCCAGTACATCCCACAGATGCTTAGTTGGACTGAAACCATGTTGTCCTTCCTTTGTCCACTTTTGGTCGGGTACTGTCTGCTACAGAAAGGGGACACCATACTTACATACAGTGTTGGCCTTCATCAAAGTCACTCAGATTCGTACAGGTCTCTATTTGCCTCTTCCAACAAATCAATTTACAGTTCAAAATGTTCACTTGCTACCTAATACAGGGGTTGGACAAAATAATGGAAACACCTTCACCTCAAGATGATAATGCCCCAATCCATACAGCTAGAATTGTTAAAGAATGGCATGAGGAACATTCTAATGAAGTTGAACATCTCGTATGGCCGGTACAGTCCCCAGACCTCAACATTATTGAGCATTTATGGTCAGTTTTAGAGATTCAAGTAAGACGTCGATTTCCACCGCCATCGTCTCTAAAAGAGTTGGAGGGTATTCTAACTGAAGAATGGCTTAAAATTCCTTTGGAAACAATTCACAAGTTGTATGAATCAATACCTTGGAGAATTGAGGCTGTAATTGCCGCAAAAGGCGGACCTACACCATATTAAATTATATTTTGTTGATTTTTTAAGGTGTTTCCATTATTTTGTCCAACCCCTGTATGTCCCACCCAGTTGAAATGTACCATTTTACTGAAGTAATCAACATTATTGCCATTTCAGTATATATAGTATATATATTTCATGTAGTATTAATAAGATCAGAGCTAACCTAATGTCTGCTTTTGAAGAAAAATGGATGAATGGGATCCTGACTAAACCGAAGCTGCGGACATACATTCAACTAAAAAAACACATAAAACAGAATTTTATGTCAGCGCAAATTTGACCAGGAACCGAAGGTCCCTAATTGCTCAGTTGTGAACAGGAATCCTTCCCTTGGCCTTAGAAACTGGGAGATTCACCCAAACCCCAGAAGAAAACAGACTTTGTGGACTGTGTGATTTGGGGGAAGTGGAAAATGAATCTCATTTTCTTTTGTATTGTCGTCTATATGATGAACTGAGAGCCCCTTTGTTTGATGATATGTTTATCCGAAATCCTGATATGTTCTGGAGCACTGATGATGACAAGATGAAATGGTTGTTTCGTTCTAATGTATAAAAATTAGCATTATTTGTTTGTAAAGCCTGGAAAAAGCGGCAGATGTGTTTGTTTAAATAGGTCAGTATTTTGTTTTGTTCATATCTATTGTGCCTATTGTCTGGTGTTGGATTTTTGGTGTGTATTTTTGGTGTCTTATAAGCCCATGTAAGGGCTGGGCATGTTTTTTTATGCAAGACACAATAATAAAAACATTCATTCATTCATTCATTCATATAATAACGGTGAGTGTATTTCTGTGCATTTCTATTTCCCCCTTTGGTTTCACATGTTTACAGAGGAGGATAGCAGATTTTCTCTCCTTACAAATAAGCACATTATCTATGAGGAGAGGTCATGTGATGTTAAAATGATTATCTGAAGAAATATGAATCTCTTAATATTAAAAAAAACTGCAGTATACCCTTGAAACAAAAAGCTACAGCCTGGTATTTTTCGGATTTTAATGGACTTCTCTTTTAAATTCAGGCAAATATGGTAACCCAAATACAGTCAGATTATACTGGCTCTGCCTACACAGTGAAGAAACAGTGAGTTATTGTAGGTTTTATCATAGAAATATGTTTGCCTTTCTCTTCTCTTCCTCCCAGTCTGAATATTTCACATGAGGAATAACTTCTCTGCAACCTCCCGTTTCCTTCATCCTGACATCTTGTGTAAGTGTACATTTTGTGTTTTATGTAACTCTAATTCACTCCCTGTGTCCTTTCTCTATGTGCATAAATAGCATTTGCCATTTTGCCTGATCTCCAAGGATGTAATGATTAAGGCCAAATGGCAGTCCCATATCTCCTCCATATGCCACACACTTCTAAATACCAAATATATACTAGCGTCCTAAAGAAGTCCCACAGTGTAACCAAATGCCAGTGGCATGATTACTGTTTTCTTATTACAATCCCAAAATGCAATGCTTTCTATGAGACAGATATGGCACTCATGATTCACAAGTGTCTGAAATGTAAGTTTATGACACAATAAAACTATTCTGTATACGCAGGGAGTAGAGGTGTAATCAATCAGAATAACTTATGACATTTGTAAAGAAATGCACCTTTTTTAGAGTCAAACCACAGGAACAGCACCATAATCTTCATTCACACTGACAACTCTGATGATCCAATATGCATTTTTCTATTTCATATTTTTCATTTCATTGACTGATTGGTTGATTGATTAATTGACTGACTGCTTTTAAAAATGTGGCCAATATTAAAAACTCTACTCAAACAGTCCATGAAACTCCATTAACTTTTAACCTTTTAATGAGTTGTACTTCAACTATGTTTTTCTTTTATTGTTGAATTTGTATTTGTTTTAACCCTTTCATGCACTGTCCACTCCAGTGGACAGTTCTTCTCCAGCTGTTCTCTTGTATATTCATGGGTTTTGTTGTTTTAGTTCCATATCAGCCAACACAGTGGACGCTTATGCACCATCCCGTACACTGTAATTCAGATCATTACTGTAACTGTACTATTCTTGATAAACCTGATCTGCACTAACATGTTTGACAGTAAATCAATTGTTATTTGTTAGACAAGGTTTTTTTTTTTTGCATATTATCTCCATGAAGTGAGTAATTACTAGCATTAGAATATGTTAAAATGTGAGAAGACATCAGATTAGCAGCATTAAAAATGTTTTTATTTCGTTGTTTTCATATCACTTTCTGATATTGGGTTTTAAACAGATGTTTCTTTACTTCAAAAATTAAATGCATGGATATTTTTGTAACTCCATAGAAAAAAAAAACTTGATCGCATTGTTTTTTTCATGGCTAAACACTGAAGAAAAAAATCTTGACTAAGGTTCTCATAATTCGTGCATGAAAGGGTTAATTGCGATGTGTGGCTACAATCCGGTATATTTGCATCTGATGTGTCAATATGGATGTTCATTCATTTGCACCGTCCATATCAAATAAAGTGATCAGAGGTCTGCCCTCTCCAAGTGCTTTTCTAGTTATTATTATTATTATTATTATTATTATTATTATTATTATTATTATCATCATCATCTACTGGCATAGTGATTGTGGATTATGTGACCCACCTGTAAATCTAGAGATAACATTGAAAAAACACCACCTACTTGTTGCACTTAGGTCACATGTGAGTATCACTTGTTTTGAGTCCCTTAAATAAAAATGACCACTTCTGTTGTTTATCTGCTGGGGTCAGACTGTAAAAACAAAGTCCCAACTTAAAGCCTCCCACCATCACTCTTCAACCTGTACTGTTATGTTTGTCTTTGTTTTCTCCTCTTGTTGAGGAAGGTGAATGAAACAGGTGTCTAAGAATAAGATCAGAGAGAAAAATGAGCTGCCAGCGAGCAGTCTTATGGCCAAGCAGCGGTCACTCAGCAGGGATGGGATGGACATGAAGGTGACCCGCACAGTGTTATTATCACTCTGCATATTACAGGTAACTGTGAGTATAGACACCAGTCTGAACATGCTGTGTCCTTTATTTATAGACCTACAGAATAATGATATTGAAATTTAAGTGAATTTAGGTCAAATCGTCCAACTGACCTGATGTAAAACAGAGTTGAGTGTTTTAAATGCTTTTAAATTCTTGAATCTCATAGTGTTGTTCTTCATGAGCATTATTTGTGAATGCCCATAATTCATAATTCAAGTCCCTACACGATCAATCGAAAACCCTTTCTTTTTTTTTTTAAATTATCCATAATAGGGTTTTCTTAACCCATAAAGACCTAAAGATCGACCGTCAATCAACAGAATCTACTGATATAAACTGTTAATCCACTAATCCTATCAATGCATGTAAATAACTGGAGTAAAATGCAGTTTGTCATCTTTTCATGGTCATCAGATATGACCCATTTGGATGTTCAGAGGCTCTGTAGTTACCATGGAAACACCGTCATCTTCTACAACATTGATCCACCAGTAAAACCCATGGAGTTGAATCAATGACAGTGGATGGAGACACTGGGTTTATGTTCAGTTAATGATAGATTTGACTGAAAAAGTAACTTTTTCTTCATTTCTTTCTGTTTTGATATAAAAACCTTTGACTTTTCCATGAGCCAGTGGTTCCCTACCTTTTCTGCCTCGTGACTCCATTTTAACATCACACATTTCTGGCGACCCCAGACATCAAAACGGAGACATGTTTTGTTAAAATTTGTTTTTGATCATGTAATAGTTTGCTACACTATCCTGCAAATAAACGTCAGTTTTTTTTTTTTTTACAACATTTAGGCTATATAATGTGTAATATACATACATATACTCTGTTGGGTTCAGTTTTCTTGACTGCGACTGCGTCCAGTCGGGTAATGCACATGATCACATGATCGGGTCAATCAAGGTATGCCCTCTCAGATATTATATCCTGCATTTTATTTGAACTTGATTTTTATTAGGAAAAGTGTGTGGCGTTTTAAATATAATGAAATATATATTGAATCATTAAAAAATATTTGTTATAAGTTTTTTTTTTTTTTTTTTTTAAGTTTTACTAGAAATTTCAGCAGACCCCATTTGAATTCCAAGTGACCCCATGGTTGAAAAACACTGCTCTGAGCTTTTATGAACATCTACATGATCAGTCAATTAAACATAGGAAAATAGATGATTTTCACTGGAGAAAAAAAAGCAAAATTCACAGGATAATATTGTAATAAATGGTGATAATTAGGAAAGGTTAAATAGAGAGAAAAATTAATTTGGGAACTGATGCAAAAGTCACATTGGGTCCTTATGGGTTAAATTAAAACCCTTTACAGTGCATTTTCAGTGCAAGTAATAGGGAACAGACAGACTACTATCTGCAGAAAAAGATTTTCCAAAGTTCATCTGAAAGGTTGAGTTCATTTCAAGGTTTTGTGTTAACTCTTTCAGAGCTAGGGGCAAAATTCTTAGTTTTGTTAACCTCCATCCACCACAGATAAATGTCAAAACTAAAGGCTGTGTAACTGGAGTCTTGACTCAGTTGTTGCAAATGATTTAATGTCAGGTTTTTTCAGTGTAATCTAGTGAATATGAAAACAGCTGCAAAACGTAAAACTCATTGTAAAAACTGGAAAATTGGATAATTGTTAATGAGTAGTTTCTAAAATTGTGTCAAGAGTAGCACATTTGTTGGACTAAACAATTGGAAACATTTTGCACAGTGAGTCTAAATAACCAGCTGCCAACCAGTAGACAAGAAGCTTTTACACAGATTTGTTATTTTCCCTTTCACATAATTTACTCAAATCAAGTGGTCTGTTTTCTTCTCCACCGTCTGCCTTTCCCTTAGTTTGTTTGTGTTGGAGACTTGTTTTTGGTGGTGCAGTTATGCTTCCTGAGCTGTACTCAGAAATGGCTGATTTCACACAGAGGTGTCAGATAAAAGACATAACAAAATCAAGTGTATTCATTTAGCACTGAGCCTCCTTTAAAAACAATGAAAATGCTACTGTGCCTTTTCCAATTTGTTATCTGTGACAACTATTCATTTGTGTTGACAGTTGTGGCAAACTGGGGTTATTTATAAACTATGACAGCATAACCTTCCAGTCAGTGAAGTAGATATGACAAAAAAAGTCAAATTTCTTGAGTTTGTAAACTATTTTCTGGCATTTTTACTGATTTTTACTGAGACGCCAATGGATGAATGCGCAAAATACTGGTGCCACTTAACTTACAGTGGGACATAATTGTATTAACTTTATATGTATGCTACATAAACATAATTCAAACAGAAAAGAAACAATTTAATCTAAATACATATGCAAAATTTCATTTTTATGCTGATGATACAGTCATGTACACTTCTGCTTCCACACCTATCCACGCCCTTATCAGTTACAACTTGCTTTTAACACTGTCCAACAAAATTTTCATGACTTAAGACTGGTTTAAATGCAGATAAAACAAGTCATGATGTTCTCAAACTCAAGGTCCAAACTGTCAAACCTGCCTTCACTGATCACTACCCATAGACCTATTAATATTTAGGCATTTTAATTGACAGCTCCCTTTCTTTTTCCGTACATATTCAGCAGCTTGTTAAAAAACTAAAACTAAAACTTGGCTTCTTCTTTCAAATCAAATCATGTCTGTCTTTTGAATCAAGAAGGAGACTGGTTTAAGCTACATTTCTGTCTGTGTTGGACTACGGACTGTGTTGTCTTGTACATGCATGCTTCCACCCATAGTTTACGGTCATTGGACACTGCGTATCATGGAGCTTTGAGGTTCATCACCAATTTTAAATCTCTTACCCATCATTGTCTGCTTTATGATCATGTAGGATGGTCTTCTCTGTCAACTCGCAGACTGAGTCACTGGCGTATTTTAATTTATAAGTCTATTCTAAGGTCTGCTCCCATCCTACCTTCTGACTTACATCAGTCAGAGAACCACAGACGCTTATAACCTTCATTCTCAGGATCTTTTCTTTTTGTCTGTTCCTAAAGTTAGAACTGAACAGGGGAAAAAGGCCTTCAGGTTTGCGGAATGAACTACAAAAAAGACCTGAAACTTTAGGATCTGGTTTCGTTGGACACTTTTAAGAGGATGTTGTATGACTTAGAGAGGGAGACATCTGGCTGCAGATGTTTTACCTGATGCGCTCTGTCTTCATTCCATGAGCACTTTTTGCAAAGTTGACTTTGGAAGGTTTGACTTGTCTATGTGCTTTTTATGTACTCATTTTATGTATAAAAGTCTGTGTCTGTAACTATTTAATGGACTGCTGCCCCTGTTGGCCAGGACACTCTTGAAAAAGACATTTTTAATCTCAATGAGGTTTTCCTGGTTAAATAAAGGTTAAATAAAAAAATAAAATAAATAAATAAATAAATAAAATTTCCTGATGTTGTCTATACAAGTATATATGCCTGTAGATAGACAGTAGCAGTTGACTGAACAGCCACTCTTGATATTATTTTGTGTTATTACTAAATTATTATCATTATTTTGTGTTGTTACTAAATTATTATCATTATTTTGTGTTGTTACTAAATTATTCCCTTTTTTTATTGTTATCACCGATTTTTTAACCTATTTTTCATTTTCGTACAGTGTGTGCTGCTTGACCTCTTGACCAGGTTGTCCTTGTAAAAAAAAGATCTTGATCTCAATGGGATTCTATCTGGTTAAATAAAGGTGAAATAAAATAAAAACAACTAAAAAGTAACTGGATAAGGCAAAGTTGAAACTCTAATATAATATTGTGCCTGTTTGTCTTTTTGCCTTGATTTGCAGTATCAGTTTTGTCACAGCGTTTATATGGTTTATATCATATATAATTCAGTACTAGACTGTAATTATCTGTTTAATTGTTTGCTTGTTACATGACATTGATTAGAATGGCTCTTTCTCAATGGATTATCGTAATAACAATAAAAATATGATTAGTGTCTTGTCCTACCTTTGCAATAGTCTCATGGAACTTGAGTAGTGGGTCCAGAGTCTTCGGCGAGTTGTCAGAAAACTGAGCCTCTGACAAAAAACTGGTAGCCTGGATTGAAAAAGAAAAGAAAAGCAGCTGCAGAATCACAACACTATCATTAGAACTCCACCTCTGTTCTCTCAGGTGAAACGGTCTCTTCCTGTAATTGACAAAAACAAAGCAAAACTCTTCCTCTCTGTCTTCTTTTGACTGCTCTATTCTCTGGAAGTAGAATAGAGTGACCTGTCAAGCTTCTGACAAGAACAAACAGTAAATGCTCTCAGGGCCACCGAGCTCCCAGGACATTTTGTACTCCAGTCAAATACACACACATATATATATACATGTGCACACAAACACACACAGTCCTGGACGTTGACACAAAGTCATGTAACCAAGAATGTTACGGCCCAAAATTAAACTCTTTTTCACCTCAGCACATTTTGAAGTTACAATGAGGTACTTTGTTTTAGGGACATTACAAAGACAAGGTGCTGCCTTTGTATGTTTTAGTTTTCAGTGTAAAATTATGTGGCACACAGCTAAAAATATCACAGGTTCAGACGCTCAATATCAACTCACTTTCAGATACCTGCAAACAGGCATACTGTATGGGCTGGGGAGGTTTACATACATGAGGCCAAATGCTTGAGTCACAGTTAAAGGAGTGATATTTTAGAATAGAATAGAATAGAATAGACTTTATTTGCCATTTGCACAGATACATTGCAGTACAGATACATTGGAATTCTTGTGCGTTTCCCTGAGTCACGGAATCCAAAAAAGACATGAACAAAAACAGAAACTAAACATCAACACAGCTAAAATATATAAAGACAGTTATTAAAACAGACAGACACAAATATACACTTGTAAAATAGAGTACTGTATCAGAAAAAAAAAAAAAAAAATAAAAGTACTGGGAGGTAAAAACAAGTTATTGCACATTTGATTAAAGTTTTGCTTTTTTAAACAGAATTATGCATTTTAAAACATTTCCCTGTGGTCTTCATAAACTGTAAATGCTATGCTTGGGTCAGAATTCTTCATTAATTCAACTCCACGGGTCCATCTTCAACCCTATTTCTGAGTAATAACATGAAAAAGGTCATTCTGAGCGCTGGCCCTTTAAATGCACATGACCCCACCCCCTCCAGGTTACTGGCTGTGCTGCTCTGTCCCGTTCAACCAACAACTGAACATTTCAGATAATCGGCTTGAAGTTTGGACATGTTTTCAGTTTTTACTACAACCGCTGCTGCTGACAAACAATTATGTCGTACTCAGAGAAATATTCATCGGAAGTCTTGACCTTATATGTGCAAATGTTGTGATGTAACTAGTTGTAAACGTAACAAATTAAGCAGGAATTGAAACAAGTTGTAGAAATCCACTTGATTTTTGCCAAAATGAATATAAAGATAGCTTTGCAGCACCTGGAGGGTTCAAATTCAAACTTTATGAACTATTAGGGTCCAAATACACAAATAAATGTACCAAAGACTCATAAAAGTGGGTTTAGCAAAATATGACCCCTTTAAGTCCCGCAATATGCTGTTTATTAGAACACAGATAATGAAGGGCTAAAGGAGGATTAAGCTCTGGCTCTGACTAAAAATGGGAAAGCTTAGATCTTCGTTGGTATGTAAATGTATTACACTTGAATTATGACATAATTTCCACATGCACACACAAACATTCTTAAGTCATATTGTTCCACTCTCCAATAGTGTTGTAGTCAAGACCGGCTAGATCGAGACCAAGACACTGCCGAGACCAGAGGGTATCGAGACCAAGACAAGACCAAGACCATGGCACACTAAGGCGAGACCAAGTCCAAGACTGCAAACAGACTAGAGTTAGAATCGACATGAACATCCCTACTCTCCAAACCCATATGCTCCCCTCTGCATGTGCTTTGTTCCAATGATGTAAAAACTGGATGTTTCAGCAAGAAAAACAGCAATTAAAAAAAAAAGCATTTGTTTGAATGTCTCTGATGTAGCCACAACTTTTAAAGGCGTCAGAACACTTTTTTCCACAACTGCATGATGTGAACTGATAATTTGCACTTCAAGAAAGTTGCAATTTGCTATAAAACTACTGACAAATCACACTGTGAAAATGTGTAAATACAGAGACAACACATCCAAAAGTCACAGAGGTGACATCACTGTAACTGTTCGATCTGTTCACAGTCGGAAGATGTCTCTGCAGCTTCAACACGACCCAACTTTAAGTTCCTCTTTTATTGCTTTTTTTATTCTGCTCTTGAAGAGTACTGTGCTGTTGGTGACATGTCTCCTATGTGATGAGAGATACAGTTCACTGAGCAGTTAACACAAAATGACATGTTTCTTTACTTTGCCAAAAAACACTACTTTCTTGGCATGTAAAATTAAGGTTTTTCTTGGTGCAATTCATACTGAATCAAATATTTTATACAATTTTCTGAAGTTAAGTCTCATGGGACAGAAGGGGTTGGGCTTCAGCTCTCCATTTGGCAGGGAGAGATATAGTAGACAGGATAAAAAAACAAAACAAAAAAGAAAAACCTGATCACAATAACCTATAAAAATCAAAACCACATGAAATGACACTGGGGAAAGTGATAGTCTGAAAATAGGAAGTCACAGGGGAAATGAGTTTAGTGAGGGTCATCATCATGGAATTTCAGCCAGAAATCAACAACAACAGAGTAAAACTAGAAGCACTCGGAGAGCGCAGACCTCCGCCAAGGCTGATCAGTGGCCCCCCCTGTGGGCCCCCCCACCCCCGATCACCACCAAAATTTAATCATTTCTTCCTTATCCCATTTCCAACAAACCCTGAAAATTTCATCCAAATCTGTCCATAACTTTTTGAGTTATGTTGCACACTAACGGACAGACAAACAGACAGACAGACAGACAGACAAACAAACAAACCCTGGCAAAAACATAACCTCCTTGGCGGAGGTAAAAATAAGACCAATGGCCCTGTAGCTTACCGGCCAAATGAAAAGCTTTGGGAAATGAATCCAGATGCCATTTATTATCACTCAGTTATGTGTATTTATTATATTACAGAAGTAGCCCATGTTTTGGTCATATTCCAATCAGATCTGCAAAAAATGCTAATTCCAACTTGATATCATTGATACTTACTGATTTATGGTATCAATCCACTTCCTATCTGTTACAATAGGGACATTTTTCAAAGTCGCACCAAATCCAGAATCAGATCCGGATCCAAATTTCACTAACTTTTGTTGACATCATCATAAAGAAGCTGTATACCAAGTTTGAAGTCAATCAGAACTGTAGTTTCGGAGAAGAAGATGATTAAAATTTTTGTGACGGACGACAGACGATGACGACAGATGATGACGACAGACAACGACACCACCGGACGCCGCATGACAACAATAGCTGTAAGCTAAAAATGTGATGATAAAGGAGACATCAGCAACCTGGAAGGACAGTGAATCAGGAAAACAGAAGGTGGATTAAGAAGGACCAGCTCAACATCAGATCAATAAAAACACAAAGGCAAGGCACAAAGACACTCCATCAGCATCCAAACAGTGACTCTATTGAAAATATTAGGTTTATAATGTATACGGTGTCTGGTATATTTGGTGTCTGACTTCTCTGAATATTTGATAGACTGAAGCAGTTGACTGAACAGACACTGAGTGGAATATGCTTTGGCGAATGGTGGCAACTATTACTGTTATAATGAGAAATAATAATGAGTCCAGTATGTGCATCATGTGATCGGTGACACAGACCTTACAGATTGAACACCTTCATATTTCAGTCCATTTAAATTGAGATGGGGCTCTGTTAGAAACAAGCGCCACGAGGCTGTGTGAGTGCATGAACTCAAATGCTGGTGCATAACAAATGACAAATGAATTGTTCTTTAATAAAGGAGGGAAAAACAGAGAGAGATGAGTAAGTACTTTTGGAAGAAGTAGAGCTTAAAGCCATTTGTGTAGACAGAGGAATTCTGCTGACTGAATGGCTTATCAACTTATGTAAGTCGTTATGCTACGGGCATCGGATGAATGACACTGTTTAGTTATTTATTTGTATATATATGTACACACACAAAGACAGTAAGATTTTGAAAAAGTGTGAACACTGCAGGAGAGGTTAGAAGGATAGGATTAATTGTTGTTACTGCAAAAATGCACAAAAGTATTCAACCTTTCCTCACACACATTACATTCATATGCAACTGAAGTGCACCTACTTGTTGTAAATAGTTGACATTGTGATAAATATAATACATCCTGCTTTACATTTCCACTGAATAATCAAACATTGTCAGTGAACATAATGTCTTTGTGGTAAAATGTTTATCGTGCATGTAAATGTGAAGCTACGGGTAATGTAAAGTGTTGTTTCCAAAATATTCAGTTTACAATATCAGCTGGTTTTGAAGCACAATGTTATTCTTAACCTTATTACAATTAGGTTTACAAAAAGATGTCAGTTGTCATTGAATCGATGCCATTGTATTGTTTTAATTTGTAAATGTGTTCTTTTGTTGGATGCTCCAAGAATAAGTCCGGATTCCTATAGGTCTCATTTTTCTAAATGTATTTTTTGACTTGATCTGACCACAAACAAAATATAACTCAGCTGAGGATCCACACACCGAGCAGGAAATGGATCCAGACATTCCAATGCACATCACTTTTATAATCCTTGTGCTAGGTGGGTTGGGTCACAAAAAATGGAGTGGTGTCATCGCACTCTAAAGTCAAGCAGATGTTTGGCCCTGTCAGTCCGTGCGTTTACATGACAACTTTTATTCCTGGTTTAATCTGAATAAACGTTAGATCCTATTTCAGATGCCCATGTAAATACCGTATTCCAGTTGAAAAAGAATAGTTCGGATTAAATTTAAATCTGAATAAAGTCACTGGTTTAATCCCCTTTTTATTCCGAACTAAATTATTCCTCGGACATGTAAACCCTTGATTCCGTTTGGACTTTATTCCTGCCATTCTGCGCATGCTCGTCGTCTTGTCCTGTCGCGATGACGCACACATTCTGCGCTGGCGGAAGAATATGCAATGCAGTCTAGTCAACCCAAACCGTTCCAGTGGGCTATTCTGATGGAATCTACCAGCCTGGAAAACCCTGAAGGAACAGTTCACCACCTGTTTTTTATTAATTCATTTGTCATGCACTAATGAGTTCGATAAGTTGGCAAATCAGTTTGCACTGCAGTGTACCGATTGCCTTGTTCTCGCAGCCCTTCTGTTAGCTTAGCTTAGCCTAGTTTAGCATAATGGCTTCATTCCTCTGGTCAGACGTAGCCAGGCTTTTATGGGTGATCCGTAGTATTTTATGAGTGATTTTGTGAAATTCAGTTCTCCCTAATCATTCGTTTAGTCCGGTTGGGTCAATATGATCACAAATTGAGGCTCAAATCATGGCGATGTGACTTACTGCAGTAATAAACTCTTGGGAAATTAAAACTAATGCAAAGCTAGTTTAGCGCATGCATCCCTTCCAACAAAAAGATTTTCCAACTTCCGTCAACACAGCAGTCCCAAGACTGTATGAGCGCAGTAAGTTGCGGATCTAAAGTAATAGTTAGGGAGAATTGGATTTCACAAAATCACTTACAAAAGACAACAAATCACCTTTAAAAAAACTGGCTATGTGTGACCATGGAAATGCAGTGACTATGCTAAGATAAGCTAACAGAAGCGCTGCCAGAACAAGGCAACGTGAGCACGGTAGCACAAACCCTTTTGCTCACTTATCTACCTCATTAATACCTCATGTAAACCTTTATTCAGGTTTAACATTTCCATGTAAACAGAAGAGAAAATACTTTAGTTCCGAATTATTTTCTTCTGGAAAAATAAATCGGATTTAAAAAACATCATGTAACCGTACCCAGTGTGTTTACATCTTATCTCCTGTGATCTACAATTCTATATGGGCATACGTATTTAAAAGTGTGCCTAAGGTAAAACCTAAATCCTGTGTTCATAAATCTGTCAGTTTAGTATGTTGACCAAGATGTGACTTGTACTATCCTAAGAACTTTACCACTAACCAGTGAAACAAAGAAATTATCTTAAAACATTAACTACTACTGACTAATATGTGATTAAACTTAAGACTTCAACTATTTAAATTAAAATAATATTTCAATTTCGTGTGTTCGGATGCTGAACTCGATAATCTAAGCTAATTACAGTAACAAATCTGTCTGTGCTAGCTGCTAACTATGCCAGTCACTGATTATTATGGGTATATTTATGCTAAATATGGCTAGAATTGTTGTTCTAATGGTAATTGTATCGGTTTCAATTCAGGCTAATTTGCTAGCATTGTAAATTGTTAGTTCATATAGATCTAAATTGGATCAAACATTAATTTTCTCGTTTTTTTGTGTGTGTGTATTTTCCACTTTCCCCTCTTCACTGTGATGGACATTATGGTGTATTATGTTTATCATTTCTACTTGTCATCTACGACTGTGTTGGGAGTTATTATGCTAATAGTTAATGCATTCAAATTGGTTCATAATATCTTCATGCAGAAAAATACTGTTTGACCTTGAAACTTATTGATTCGCACAGCATGTTTTCTACTTAGAAGTGTATTTCATTAGTTTATACATGTGGATGTTGAAGTTATTTTCTAAGCTAATTTTACCAGGAAAGCTGTCTATGCTAACCACAAAGTATGCTAACTGCTAACTCTGCCTCTTGATAACTGCTATGTTTCTGTTCATGCTACAGCTATGACTGTTGTGTTAATGCTAGGTGTACTGGTTTCAATATAAGCTGATGTGCTAACACTGCTACTTTATTATTATTATTTTTTTTTTTTTATTGTATTGGCCTAATGTGATCAAACACTAATTATTTGATATGTTTTTTGGGGTGTTTTCCAATTTTCCTTCTTAACCAAGTTGAACATTATGGTACATTGTGTTCATCATTTCCTGTCATCTGTAGCTTAATAAGTTAGTGATCTGTATAATCATGTCTAGTGTCCATGGATTGATGATATATTTATTCAGAAAGACTTTGGATTAAATAAACAGGCTCATAGGCTGGTCAAAAATAGCAGGTCAACATGGATATGGACATGAACATATATCATTTAAGTTTTCTTCAGCTACCTCTTTTAGCTTTAGGTTTACTTGAGCGAGCAGGGAGAGGCTAAGCATTGTAATAATTCAACTTGCATCTTACATCCTCATTGTATTTTATTTAATGTAAAGGGGACAGAAAAGAACAAGGTAAACTTCAAATGAAGTGGTGTCTCATTCATTCAAAATGAGGGGTAGCCTATAACTTTGTCATCCCAAGCCAAAGAGAAACTGCTCCGGTGTGGGCACATATGGGCATCAGACGTTTTACTTAATAATTCACATATTTACAGGTTCCAAGAATGCACAAGCAGAAAATTTTATGAACCCTTTTTGTGTGCTGCCTCAGAATAAATATGTCAATTATTGAGAGCAACATCTGCCTCAAAATATGCCGCTGTTGTGGATGTCAAACTGAATATGCACACCATAAGAACTCAGGAGAATTGTGCAGCAGGCAATTTCTGTGGTCCAACTGTGTCCTCCTGGAACAAGACAGTATTAAAACCACAAATATGAGGAATGTGAATACAGTGCTTAAATATTTAGAACTGCACATACACCAGTGTTTTTCAACCTTGGGGTCGGGGCCCCATGTGGGGTCGCCTGGAATTCAAATGGGGTCGCCTGAAATTTCTAGTAATTGATAAAAGAAAAAAATAATAAAAATATATATGGTGAGTTGACAGAGACAATCACAATCCATAAAAGACATGACAAACTGTTAAGCTGAAACTGAAGCACTGTGGTACTGTTTATCTTTCAAATGTTCATTGTGGTCAGTTTCAGATGCTGCAGCTCTATCATAATTCATAGTTTGAGTTATCGTTTGTTCAGTATTAATTGTCAGCCTTGTAAATCCAAGCTGGACTGACTGTACATATCCTGACCAAGGGAAATCAAATTCTCACTTTGTGCAGTAATCTACACCTGGTTTTTGTAATGGAATTTTAAATTCTTTATCTGATTCCCTTCTTTGTTCCCTTATCCTTTCCTGAATACCCTTCTCCACTGCCTGCTAACTTTCCTGAATACCCCCAATGCATGCTAATTTTCCCATATTCTTACCCAAATGCCCCTACTGTGTGTGTCAATTTTCTTGCAAGGTAACAAAAGGTGACTGATTGTTAAAGCCTTGAGTTCATCATTCAGTCAAAAGGCCCTTTGAGGAGACTGGAGGTGTCACTTGCAAATGTGATTCACCCTATAAAAGGTGGATCTTGCGAGAAGCTCTGTCTTTTCTTCACAAATCGCTGCTTGTGTGCAGAACTGACCTTTCTTGACAAAGAAATAAAATATTGTCGGCCGGCAGATGTCTATTTCATTATTCACCAGCAGCAGAGAAAAATTTCCATAACACTTTTCTGCCTCCGTCCATAATAATATACATTATATAGACTAAATGTTGTCTAAAATTAATGTTTATTGTCAACATAGTATAGCAAACTTACGTGATCTAAGAGAAATTAATTTTAGGAAAAAAAAAAAGTCTTAGTTTTGAATGTCTGGGGTCGCCAGAAATTTGTGATGTTAAAATGGGGTCACGAGCTAAAAAAGATTGGGAACCACTGACATACACACAAATATGGTAACAACTAAAGTAGAGGATACACAAACACAAATGGGTAGATGTAAGAAATAGCACTTGGACAGGTGAAGGTCTGGAGACAGAAAATCACACAAACAATGAAAAGGTTCCACAGTGTAAATGGAAAATATCTGACTTCATGTTATATAATGAGTTTCATATTCAGTTTGTTACCCTTGGAACATACATCTATGGTTCTTAAATATTTTATCCATGTAGTCCTTGTTCAAAATAATTTAAGTTTCTCTCTTGTCTAGTTTCCTTTAGCCTGTTTCTAATGGCTGTTTCTACTATTAGGAAAGTTTCTGTATCCACATAACTAAAAGGCAAAGAACTCGTGGTCTTCTTCGTCAGTCTACTTCAGAACTGTTTGTGATTTTGTATTGCTACTGACGCTTTTGCAAAAACTTTAATAAAACCACAGAACTGATCTCTGGGTTTGACATCCCCCACACACATATCCCAATAAATTACACTTTAATAACTCAACAAAACAGCCTTCTATCGACTAAAAAATATAGACAGAATCAAGTCTTTTGTGCTCCAAAAAGACAAAGCAAACGTCATCCATGCTTTTGGGTACTGTGATGGTATTGTAACCAGATTTTACAAAATGAACTCATACATACAAGCTCTGGAAGAAGCTGACAACAACAACATCTGAATATTCCATACATTCTTGGTTTATGTGAACCTGCAATTGGAACAGTACTTGGGCTGCGACTGATGACGTTTCACGAGAACGGAGGAACAGACAAGAACACGTATTGAGAAATGGACAGTATGTCGACAGGTAACTTGCTAGGAATGCTCTACAGCGACACTAGCGGCGGTGAGCAGAGTGCCAGACGGAGCACAGGGGATTTGAATGGGGCTTAATGTATCGAACTTCCGGCTGAAAAATCGATACTTTCTGGGGAAACAAAATATTGATATATATCGCAGAATCGATAAAATTGCTCAGCCTTACTCTCCACTATACAGCTGTGGAAAAAATTAAGAGACCACTGCGATTTCCTGTGAAATCAGCATGTGCGCATGTATGACAGCCATTCCATTCCTGTGTTTGTATAATTCCAACAGAAGCACACCTTATTCTACTGAATAAACACCTGATCTATGTCTTATTTAAGAGGGAGAAGTATAAACACCACTTCTGTGGCCATCACCATCTTTTTACAATGGGCAAAAACAGTACTATTAGTACCACAAAAGTAATTCAAATCCAAAAATAACTATTGAAAACTACTGGACTTCTGCTCTGACAATGTTCCCAAACTCTGAGGACTGGTTTTTCTATCAGGACAATGCTCCTGGTCTCAGCTAGGTCAATAAAGGTGTGGATGATGGACCACTAGATGAAGACCCTGTCATGGCCAGCCCAATCTCCAGACCTGAACCCGCTCTGAAAACTTCTGGAGGAACATGGATAGTCATAAACCATGGAACACTGCTGAGGTTCTTGAATTTCTCTGCCAGGAGTTCCATAAAGTCATCCAACAACAATGGTGGAGACAAGACACGTGAAAGCTGTCTCTGAAAATCAGGGTTATTCCACCAAATATTGATGTCTGAACTTTTCCCATGTTACAACATTAGTATTGTGTTGTTTAGAAATGAATATGAACTGGTTTTCTTTGCATTATTTGAGTTCTGTAAACACTGCATCTTTTTTTTTTTTGACCGTGTGTCATGTTCTGCAAATACTCTAAATAACAATATTTTTATTTGGAATCTGGGAGAAATGTTGTTGGTAGTTTGAGTAAAATGAACATTTTTGTTCCATTTTCTAAACATATACCTATAAATGGTAAAATCAGAGAAACTGCTTATTTTGCAGTGGTCTCTTTTTCCAGAGCTGCATGTCAACCTTAGGTGGGAAGTCATGAATTTAATAAGGATTTACAACCTGGCTACATTTGGAGTGTATATATTATGATTAAAAATCCAGCCAAGTACAGGCATGGTACAGAAGAGCAGTATAAAAAGACAGAAAAATAGTTTTACGAGACCAGCGTCATATTGGCGGATGACTGTCTTTATATCCAGGGTCTGTGGATGAGGTATGAAGCAATGAGAAAAGTTTCAGACAGACTTTGACATTAGCCTGTCAAACCAAGATCCCAGACAATAACAGGTGGTTCTGTTCCCTGGTAGACAAAGAGGATGTTCCACAAAAGGCTGTGCTTAAAGGGACAAATTCTGAGAGTGAGGCAAGGGCAGCAGTCACATCAAACAGTAATATTGTCCTGCCTTTCCACCAAACAGCGCTGTCAGATGACCTGTCCTGCTAGATACAATTTGTACTCAATGGAAATGTTACAAACAGTGAAAACAAAAAGGGAAAATCAACCGATCCTTAGTAACTAAACACAAAGCCTTAAAGCATGCTGACATTGTGGCAGTCACCCCTGCCACAAATCATACACCATACACCACACATTTACTTCTTCCACATGGTAAACAATAGCCAGGTAGCATTACAATTCATAGCTTGGTGGGTGCACACAATGGGCAACATTTAAACATCTAAGTTAGTGTCCTGTGCTGTTTTTTCCATGAAACTGTACAAAAACACACAAACACAAATAAGTTTGAATTAGGTCTTTAATTATGTTAGATTCTATATTGTGAAATTTTGTTCCTAATTATGTTTTGTCCTTTACTTACCATAGCGCTTCCTGGTTCTGGGCAGTGGAAAAGGACCTGAAGGGAGCATCAGGCTGCCTTTTATAGTGCCCGAGCTAAACGAGGGAAAAAGGCTCAGCCTGTCACACTGCACCATACCTGTTTTTTCTGAGTATTAAAGAGAGTGTGTAAATGCTATAAGTAATAAGATGACTCTTTTGACGTGTTTTTAAAAACACATAAATTGTTTTGTGATTTAACTATGGAAAATAATGTATGTAGTGAGATGAAATGGTTAATTAGTGCCAATTACAAATGGTATGGTCCAGTGGGAGGGGCCTAGCCTTTAAATGGAGGGGGTCTGACATTGCTTAGGAGTTAGAGAAGGGCTGTGGTGCTGTGCAGACCTGTGATATTTTTTTGTTGTTATTATCATTTTGTGCTTATTTCCTTGGATGCACTTAAGGGTAATAAAGCTCTTCACCTTTTTTTTTTTTTTTTTAATCAAACGGACCTTGTCTTGTTGTTTTTGCTTTAGTTTTAAGACCAAATTAGACTTTTTCCAGGCAGCCTTTTGGCAACCTACCCTCACTTCAGATCGAAGTGTGACAGACATTATAGGGATGTTGTGGTTGCAGAGTTAATAATTATCTCACTAGGTTTAAGGCGGGGACTAAGACACCAAACTAAGACAGTATTATTTATGGGAAGAGGATTTGGAAAAAGACAAGTCAGGAGCCAACAGTACAATCCAAAGGCCAAAGGAGGAAGAAGGAAGTTTTTTGCAGTACTTGAACTTTTTTTTTTATGAAGTTAATATGTGACCTCTAGTCGTATTTGATTCGTATCTGCGACACTTTGATCCTGATCTGTTTGTGTCGGTGGATCTCTCTTCCCTCACTTCAGATCGTGCAGTGGTTCGGACATGAGTGACAAAATCCTTCCCCAAATTGCAAAGTTAATGCAGACCACCGTTGCCCTGCAGAAATGAAGTCACATCAGATGTTTTTTCAAAAACTTTAGTGTATAAAACTTCAAGTGATTGAACGGGAGGGGTGGAATATAATATTCATAATTTATGTAGTACTTGATTGATTATAATTTATATTTGTGTTTTATTATTATTATTATTATTATTATTTTATTTATTTATGATTTTTTTTTTTAGAACAGGGGCTCCCAAATTGTGCACTGTGATACTGTATGAACAAATGTAAAAATCCTTTATGACATAAACAAACCAATCATCAAACCAACTGACTGACCAACCGACCACCCAACCAACACATTAATAATAAATGCTGCGATGCATCAGTATTACAAACACAGACACAGTAAGGTACTTCATGGGGTCTTAAGACATAAATTAATAAATATACCAGTGGCTACATACAATATGTTGCTTAAAGCAGGTTTTTATTTTTGTCTTTCCATTGTTTAAATACATAAACCTACACTCGTCATTCCTTTCTTAGTCTTTCAGTACTTTCAAATACTTAGAACAAGATTACTTGTACCATACACATATAGAGGGGAGACTTTTTTTTTTAAACTGTCTTGAAAATCCTAAAAATTTTGAAGTGTACTCTACGTTATTCTTTTACAATAGGGAAAACATCCAAGAATATCCTAAGTTATTTCATTGCAGGATTTTGTGCTAATTATTGTAAATACTAGTAGCATTAGAATTAGTCTTTTGTATTGTAACCTTCCTAAAATAATTGCCTATACTATATTAATTAACAATTTATTCATGTATTTTTTTTTTTTTTTTTTTACAAAATGACTTTTTTTTGCTTAGATCATCACACACTGAAATCCTAGCTGGGGGTTTTTTTGTGTGTGTTTCCTAAAAAATCTAAAGGAAAGAATAAAGGCAATTATTAAGCAATTGTTTTAGGAAGGTGACAGTATGTAAAAAAAGGAGTGGTCACATTGTTTCTTATGTAGCTCAAAGTTAGCTTTATCTTTTTTTTTTTTTGTTTTTAACCTCCTGAGACCCTGGAAATGTCAGCAAAGTACAAGCTTTTTTTTTGTTTTTAATTAAATAAGTGCCTATATTGGAAACATCATGATGCAACAGTTTTTTCAGATGCGGTTTTAAAATGTTTATGGAATGTCCTTTGTGGTGGACAGTTTTCTTTTTTTTCTTTTTTTTTCATATAAAGCTGTGAAACTCTTGTCCACAAATGTGGACAGAAAACCAACCCATAGCTGGGTCTTAGGAGGTTAAAGTGAGTAGCATCTAGTGTTGAAGTAAATTATTATCCCTTTAACTAAAAAGACAAACCAAACACTGGTTCTAAGAGGGTCTTTCAAAGTTTTAATGGCCACTGTAGGGGAGGGTGAGGTGGGGGCGCTGAATTTGTTTCAGTCTGCAAAAAATGTTGGCAGGTAAATAAATCCTTGAGTACACAGTGTGACCCTACAGATTCTCCTCCTTCAGTACAGAACAGCTCCATTAGCTGTGGATACAAAGTGCTAAGCAGAGGCCAAATGGAGTTCTCTCACTTCACAGAACTGGGATAAAGGATTTAGGAGAGCCAGTGCTTTAAAACAAAAAAACAAAAAAGATACCAGGATCAAACACAACCGAGTCCCATTCACTTTGTTGGTGGAGCCTTTTGTAGTGCTTACAGTAGCTACCCCTCACTTCTATAGGACACACTCACTTTGTGCCTTGATCTCTGCACTTCAGTAAGAGTATGTGCTCAAAACTGGGCACATTTTACTCTATCTCAGGGTTTGGTATTCACAGTGACCCCAAAAATATAACAGTTTAATTTACTATTACATTTATGTTTATTTATGTTTATATTAACCGACCCGTGGTGGTGAAGAGGGAGCTGAGTTGAAAGGTGAAGCTCTCGATTTACCGGTCGATCTATGTTCCAACCCTCACCTATCAGTCATGAGCTCTGGGTCATGACTGAAAGAAGGAGGTCATGACTACAGTTGGCCGAAATGAGTTTCCTTCACAGGGTGGCCGGGCTCAACCTTAGAGACAGGGTGAGGAGCTCGGACATCCGGGAGGGACTCCTCTACATCGAGAAGAGCCAGTTGAGGTGGTTCGGGTATCTAGTGAGGATGCCTCTCAGACGCCACCCAGGGGAGGTGTTTCAGGCATGTCCATCCAGGAGGAGACCCTGGGGCCGACCCAGGACCCGCTGAAGGGATTATATCTCTCAGCTGGCCTGGGAACACCTCGAGATTCCCCAGAGGAGCTGGTGGAAGTGGCTGGGGACTCCTCTGCTGAGGCTGCTGGCCCCACGAACTGGACCCAGATAAGTGGAAAAAGACGGTACGGTACAGTATTTATTAGGCCTGTAACAGTAAACAAAATTTTCGGTTCGGTACGTTTTCGGTTTTCAAAGCCACGGTTCGTTTTTTTTTGGTACGGGAAGAAAGAAAACCCCTCAAAATGTCTTTTAATGCATTTATGAATTTTTAAACATTTTTCCCCCAGTTTTTGGAGACAATAGAATATAGAAAAACAGGAATAATATTATTCTGCTGCTACAAATCAAATAGAAAATAAAATAAATTATTAATATTACTAAATGTATTTTAAACATTAGTATTGCACTTTTCCCTGAAAGGTAGTTTCGAACAAACAAGAAAAATCTAATCACAGTTCTGTCAGTTCACATTCTGCATAAAAATAACATAAAAATTCCACATGAAGTGCAACATTAACAAGAGGGTAAACTGGTATTCTGTTTTAACAAACTGAAAAGAAACTTTGACAACACAATGAACCAAATTATTTATTTTAGGACAGAGAACAAACTGTTTAGCACACTGTGTGTATTTGTGTGTGCCTGTGTGCACGCAGGATTTTTTTTTTTTGTCGGAGCCGGGGGGGGGGGGGGGGGGTGGCGCAGTTATATACCTGGGGGTGCGGTCCATAACTAACATAACAAGCGCTGTTGTGAAACGAAAGTGAAACTTTACATACTTTCAACATTCTATTTATTCCTCTATTATACATCGTGCGTCACAGACACACAGACAGACAGAGCTAGTGTCAGTGTTATAGAACTACCATAGTTCCTAGGGGCCAAACAACGTACGTCTTATTAACTTCTCTTTCCTCGTTGTTGTCTTTCACCTAAACCTGAACTGATCTAAACTGGACTGTAATGATGGTGGAGGGTCTTCAGTCTCTTCCTTCCAGGTTCATATCAGATTTGTTGTTTTTTTTAACCTTATATCAGCTGCTATTTCATATTTCGGGTCAATGTGTGCTCCTTTATTAAGTCCGTGTGAAACTTGTGTGGATTTAAAGTTCCGCGTCGAACAACATCTTTCATTCCTTTTTCTTTTTCTCATCATACTGTGCCGTTTCAGAACAGCTGTGTACTGAACCGAACAGGTGTGTGCCGAAACGCTTCGGTTCGGTACGTGTACCGTTACAGGCCTAGTATTTATGTTAGTTAGTTAGTTAAGTTACGTTAATTATGCTTCATCTTCACTAGTAATAGTTCACCATTATAAGGATTATCCATTTGGTGCTTTTGTTGCACAGTGACATTGTCCCTCTGTCACCAAAGTTCAAAACATTCAGTATTCGATGTTATAAAATGGTGAAGTACCTTTTAAATATGAGTGATGGCAGCATGGAACTAAAATGAGTCTCTGTTTTTGTCTTGTTGAATAAAGTCCTCTTTTAAACCAGGAAAACATTCTAAAATATCTGCATCTGTTTAGAAAGAAGTGGATCTGATAGACAACTACGCTTTGTGGTTCAAGGGATGTTTATTATCTGTTGGTACCTTTATTCTGGTTCATAGCAACAAAGTAAAATAAAGCTTCTTATCTTTTTTTTTTTTTAAGAAAAGTTTTCTTGTCAAAATGTTTTTTCCATCAGAAAAATAATCTTATTTGAAGGTGAAAGTCCTCACAAGATATTTCAGCTAATAAAGACAGTAAACCAGTAACAAGCTAAAATAATGGGATGGAGCATTTTCTTTATTTCTGCAATTACTCAAAATTTTCCACCATGAAACTAAAATGGTCAAAAATATCCCCCATCCATCGTAAAAAGTGTGCTGTGTGGTTTGAAACAGGGAGGCTCTAGCTGAAGCAGAGAGCTATTTATCCAAAACAGAATGAAGAAAAAAACAAGACTAAAGTTTGGAAATGAGCACTGTGACACAGATGTTAGTATTTGGAACAATGTTCTCTGGTCACATGAGACAGAAATAGAACAGTTTGGACAGAATGATCAGCGTTATGTATGGACAACCCAAACACCATCTAACCATGGGGCCCAGGTGTGGAGCTTCATGTTGTGGTGTTCATCTGCAGTGGGACCGATACACTTCAGGAAAACTATGGTGCTACAAAGAATTGAAATTAAAGCTTAGACGCAAACGGATCTCTGAGTAGGACACTGACCTTAACCCTTTCATGCACAGTGGTCACTCCAGTGGACAGTTACTCTCCAGCTGTTCTCTTGTATATTTGTGGGTTTTGTTGTTTTAGTTCCATATCAGCCAACACAGTGAACACTTATGCTTCATTTCATACACTGTAGTTCATACCATTACTGTAACTTTACTGTTCTTGATAAACCTGAGATGCAATAACATGTTTGAGAATTTATATATATATATATATATATATATATATATATATATATATATTTTTTTTTATTATTATCTCCATGAAGTGAGTAATAGCTAGTATGGGAGTATGACCCCTCAGGGTTAAAATGAGAGAAAACATCAGAGTAGCTGCATTAAAAATACTTTTATTTCATAGATTTCACACAGTATTTCACTTTCTGATACTGCGTTTTAAATACATGTTTCTTTGCTTCAAAAATTAAACACATGGCAGATATGTTTGTAACTCTATGAAAAATAGGTTTGTTAAAAAAATTTCAATCGCACTGTTTTTTTTTTTTTTGTTGTTGTTTTTTTTCAGGCCTAAAGAGGAATAAAAACACTCAGGAAAAAAAATGTGACTAAGGTTCTCATAAATCGTGCATGAAAGGGTTAAGTATGTTTCTACCTGTGGATAAAGTGGGGATATTTTTGACCAACCTCTGCTGTAGGTTCCACAGGGGTGTTTTTCCTGTTTATGTGGAACCAAGAATCCATGGATTAAGAGCAATACTAAAAATCTTCACTAGTTTTAGTGACCAAAGTTTTATTTTGTAACTCTGAACTTATAAAAATGGAAAAAAAAAAAAACACTGAATATTCACTTGTATTATGTTCACATTGTCATAGATAAGGCTGTGGAGTATACACAAACAAAAAACACACACACAGGGGCGCTGCTACCAATTGTGGGCCCCATGAAAGGTAAACGCTGTGGACCCTTTCATAAAATTCAGTATCTTTTCAATGTGTTGGATGTGGGGGTGCATTCCATACATAACATCACTTTCGCTAGTGGGAAAACTAAACTGAAACTTAACATGCTTTCAGTGTCTGTCTCCCGACTTCTGTGCCTCTCTTATACAGCAGATCTCACAAGAACTTTTCACAACTTCGAGCCTGTATCCACTGGATCCCCTTCACTACTCTGTGGGCCCCCCACAAATGCTGGGCCCCATGAATTTGTCATGTTTACTCCCCCTTTGTTGTAGATTTTATGAAATCTGATGCAGGTTCCTATTTAACTGACTTTCTTCAGCCGGTAAAAATGCTACAAATATAAACCAAACTACTCACTAGTCGCTTTTCCATTGACCCTCAAATTGTGCAAATATAACTTTCGCATAAAAATTTACCTAATGGAAAAACAGTTTTGCCAAATCTCTCGTTTTTCAATTACAACTTTTTGCGCTGGCAAGAGGTGGTTTTATAGGCATAGCACAATTGGTATATCACGCAAAGCTGCAATGGAAAGACCTTTTTCTGCAGCTAGAGTCATGTGAATTTAAAAAAAAATGGCTGTTGATGGACGTTACAACAAGTGCAGAAGAAGAGTTTTAAAAGAAACATGGTGCGGTCTGTGTGGACACACCAGGAAACTGAATCATTTTTTAAATTTAGTACGGGATAGAGGGGTAATATATAATAATAATGAATATATCTGTAAATCAACAAGATGTTTACGTTCATCACCATGTTTATGGAATGACTTCTCGTGTCATCTTGTGATAATAAATAAACAAATCATCGCATTTGTGATTTAAGGGTAAAACCAACTTTACACAGTTATGTTTTTTTGACATTTAATAAACATCAGTAAATTTTTTCGCAGATGTCCAATGGTAAAATGACTACCGACACTGTTTTCAAGCAAACTTACATGGCTGATTTTTAGTGAGAATGTGTGTCTGTAGTAAGTGAGATATAAATTAAAAAGACACATGGGAAACGCTGTGTAAGACAGGGTGGTACTGAAGCACAGATCGGTTTAGTTACAGGTTTTATGATTGCGTTTGACTAAAAAAAACTCATTTACAATTAAGATTTGTAATGTTGTTTGTATTGCATCCTGTAATATGTTATATCTGGAGTTGCAGCATGTACTTTCCCATAACACATTGTTAATAGTGAATTGACCTGTGGAGTTTTAATATGTAGAAAAGAAGATACCTAAGGGGAAAATGGTAGTGGATTTTATATGTTGTTTCAAAAGAAAAGAAAAACTAAAACGTATAATAATATTAGATATTAATAAATATTTTATCAATAGTGCTTAAATCACCCAGTCTAACCCACTCATGCAAGTGCAACTACAAAGACTTGCTTATTTTACTTACTCTGTTACTTTCCTTGGAGAACAACACTGTGAGAAAAGAAAAATCAAGGAGATGAAGAGACTGAAGAAGCTCATGAAACAAAGCCAAAGCATGTTTCTGTAGAGACGATCGCACTACCATTCAAAAAAGGATTCCATTGAACACATTTAAGGGTGGAATGAGCTGATATAATGAATGGTGCTGAGCAAAGAGATGGCAGGAATTGGTGAGGAGTTCCATATCACCTGATTATTTTCTACACTGAGGGTGAAGACTTGAGTTGATTTATAGTCCAGGCCCATATGTTTGTTCCCATTCTGGTGAATGCAACCATGCAGAGTTAGAACTAAGCTGATGAAAACAGGGAAGTAGACTTTAAGACTATCTGATGTGAAAGGGACATCAGACCTGGTCCAGGTGAACCGGGGGGATCTCTAAGGTATCACACACATGAACACAGACCTGAAAATCTACGTGACTGAATCTAATTACACATTGAGGACAAACCCAAACTGGACAACACATGTTGGATCTCCACCAACCTCACTTTTGGGATGAAATGGTTTTCATACTGGAGCCAGAGCTTGTTTATAAAGATCAGACACTGACTTCATTAATGGTATTGTTCAATCATGCAAGGGAAAATTTCATACAAACAGGGTGGGGAAGCAAAATTTACAATGAACATTTAGTTGTTTTTTCTCAGCAGGCACTACGTCAATTGTTTTGAAACCAAACATATATTGATGTCATAATCATACCTAACACTATTATCCATACCTTTTCAGAAACTTTTGCCCATATGAGTAATCAGGAAAGCAAACGTCAAAGAGTGTGTGATTTGCTGAATGCACTCGTCACACCAAAGGAGATTTCAAAAATAGTTGGAGTGTCCATAAAGACTGTTTATAATGGAAAGAAGAGAATGACTATGAGCAAAACTATTACGAGAAAGTCTGGAAGATACTATTAAAGAAGAATGGGAGAAGTTGTCACCCCAATATTTGAGGAACACTTGCGCAAGTTTCAGGAAGTGTGTGAAGGCAGTTATTGAGAAAGAAGGAGGACACATAGAATAAAAACATTTTCTATTATGTCAATTTTCTTGTGGCAAATAAATTCTCATGACTTTCAATAAACTAATTGGTCATACACTGTCTTTCAATCCCTGCCTCAAAATATTGTAAATTTTGCTTCCCCACCCTGTACATGTATGTGTTACAGTCTCTGTTACAGTCTTTTCATTTATTTAATTTAACAATCTGACACTTACATTAGATTAGATTAAATTAGATTAATCTTGATTGTCATTACATGTATCCAAGTACTTGGCATCTAACCAAAACTGCAATCAGTAGACAGTATGTACATATATAAATTTAACATTTAACACAATTCTTGCTTGAACCATAAAGTCCCAGTGCTACTTCTGTGGTGGTTCCCAAATGAATGTTTCTCTCTATTTAACCTTTTTTAAGTGATTTATTATATATTATTATGATATTATCTTTTTTCAGTGAAAATCATATATTTTCCCATATCAAATTTACTGATCATCTAGATTTTCATAAAAGCTTGAGCGTTATTAAATCAAAAACAGAGAAAACTGAAGAAAAAGTGACTTTTAGAGCAAGGCTTTCAGTAACTGAATGTTATAAAAAAAAAAGTCGGTCAAATCTGATGACTATGAAAAGATGAAAAACTGTATTTTACACCAATTATAACATGTATTGATAGGATTAGTGAATCAACAGGTATTAAACAGTTTAGATTAGATGGTTTTTGTCATCAGTGGATGTTTGGGTCTGTATGGGTTAAAGTCCAGCTTGGTGTAGGTCTTCCTCTCCTCATTATACCTTTTTGTCTCTAAACAGATGTTTGAAATAGGTCCATAACAATATTTGCAGTCACTGTGATTGCATCAGCCAGGCATTTTCATTAGGCAAAGCTAGTTTACTCAGAACTGCCAGGGAGATTTGGAAGAGAAGATACAAAATAAAGAAGTGTCTTCCTTCGATTATTTACAATGTGTGTCATGATGCCACTTCCAGCGAGTTTTTATTTCGTACCTTTTCTTCTGAACAGGACACTGTCGGCTCTCAGAAGTCGAGATTCGTTGCAAAGACAGTAGTAACAGGGGAATAGAATGGTGTGGAAGGGAAGGGTTATAACGTATTTTAGCACCCAGCTTTGACAAAACGTGGCACATAATGGTCTTCTGACTGATATATTTTGTAATATTGTGTAATGTGTTAGTCACTTAATTATTTCGGTACCATCTCAGCTCTTACAGTGCCTGTCAGTTTCATGGCACGAAGGTTTAACTGAGCATAAAATATACTCAACCTCTGAGAAACATCTGTACGCTTCATGCTTTGACTGGTCGGGTTCACTGCACAGAAGGGTAACACCGATACCTCACAGGGCCCTCGGGGTGTGTTGTCACTTTACATCAAAATTTGACTCGCTGATGGCCTTGTCACCCAAATTTGTAATCCACTTACAGTGTTAAATTTTGACTAAAGGGGGGATGCTGCCAGAGCTGAGGCTCAGGCTGAAGGAAAACTGAACAAGTAATTGAATACAGACCAATTTCAGGCACACTTCGATTTGTATGAAAAACAAATTGTACTTTGGATTTTGCTGGTCCTGACAGCCCACTACTGCAGTGTTTTTCAACCTTGGGGTCAGGACCCCATGTGGGGGCACCTGGAATTCAAATGGGGTCGCCTGAAATTTCTAGTAATTGATGAAAATTTAAAAAAAAAAAAAAAAAAGGACTAAAAAAATATACAGTGAGTTGATAAACGATCCCAATACATAAAAGACATGACAAACTGTGAAGCTGAAACTGAAGCACTGTGGTTCTGTTTATCTGTCAAATGTTCATTGTGGTCAGTTTCAGATGCTGCAGCTCTTTCATAATTCATAGTTTGAGTTCTTGTTTGTTCAGTATTAATTGTCAGCCTTGTAAATCCAAGCTGGACTGACTGTACATATCCTGACCAAGGAAAAGAAAATATCTCTTTGTGCAGTAATCTACACCTGGCTTTTCTGCCTCCGTCCACAATAATATATATTATATTGCCTAAATGTCATCTAAAATGAACATTTATTGGCAAAAACAAATTAATTTTAGCAAAAAAAAAAAAAAAAAAAAAAAAGGCTCCGTTTTGAATGTCTAGGGTCACCAGAAATTTGTGATGTTAAAATGGGGTCACGAGCCAAAAAAGGTTGGGAACCACTGCACTACTGGGTTTAGACACAGACACTGCACGGTCAGGAGAAGATACGAAGGCTTAGTTTAATACCACAGAGGACACAGAGTAATAATAATAATAAAAAAAAGACTCATCGAATCTAATAATAATTGAAAAAAAAACACACTTTTTCTAACTCTGACCAAACCTTGAAATTTACAGTTGCTTGGCTGTGAACATGAGTCTCTGGTGTTGGTGTTGTGGATATTGTAAACCCACTGTCCACCTCACCTCCCTCCTGTTTGTTGAAGAAAAGCCAATACCTTCCAGAACAGGTAAACAATACAATCTGTAGAAGTTCCAACATTTCTCACAAATGTTGACACTAAACATACTTGTGGTTTGGACACACGTACAGTTGCGGAAAAAATTATTACACCATCAAAAGTCATCAAAAACAATGGTTATACAATCAAGTACTAACTCCTGTGTGTATCATGTGACTAAAACTGACAGAAAAGAAAACATGGAATGCCTAAAATCACTGTTTTTGTCAGTACAATGCCATAGATATTGATGTAAGAACTGAAGTGATTTTGGTTATTGTCAAGAAAACATGGAAAATGGATAGACATCAGCTCTGAAATTCAACTAATATGAGCTATTTTTGTTGTTATCATTATATTTGTCCAAACAAATGTACCTTTAGTTGTACCAGGCATTAAAATGAACAAGAAACTGAAGAAAACAACGGTGGTTGAATAATTTTTTCCGCAACTGTGTAAAGACAACATTTTTTCCTGGTGGTCAGCCTCAAACCTTAGAAAAGTACAACCATCAACTTTCCCTGAATGTAACTGAGCTGTTTTTGAGCCTGAGACAAATAAAACCCAAACCATGTAGCATTTCTCCTGCTATTGGTAAAGAGGTCAGTTCAGAAAACTGATACGATAATAACAGAAAGACAATAACCAAAATGGTATGTGGTCATTCAAGATGGAGAACTTACTGGAATAAATGTGGAGACGTAACATATATATAGTATCCTCACACAAAACTGTACCATAATCAACTACAGAGTGTGATTTGTGCTAAGTCCTCCCCCCAACATAATAAAAGTTCAAATGTTTGGTCTATAATGCACTGGCAGAAAAAAAAACAAACAAAAAAACAAGTCACATGCTTCAGCCATTGTCTGTTGTGTTAATGCTGTTGGGTCAAAACACAGTATTCGAAATCTGTCTGACGGGACATTTTAGAGACAATTTGACAGATTAGTGTTGGTAAATAACCCACATTTTTACTTTTAAATTCATTTTTGCTTTAGTTGGACCATAAGGGATTATCCAAACCGAGGAGCTACTTTATATTGAAATAAATGTTGGAATGGCAATCAATTAAAGTTCGCTCTCTGACAGGACATTACTGTGTTTTGACCCTGTTACAGACTGGATGGCTGATATTTTGTGTTACACAGTATACTACTACTAATAATAAGAAATCTCTTTTAATGGAGTTTCAAAATTAATATTAAAAAATTGCCTTTTTAAAAGAAAAAAAAAAAAAAAAGACATAGCCAAATGATCCTTTTTTTGTTTCCACCACATACTATAAAGATATAATTACCACACACAGACTAGTGTTAATAGATGAGTTGGTCAAATACAGACTTGTTAAAACATGCAAATTCATTCCAAAACACATCTAGGAACATTAACCTGTAAAGACCTAGTGCTACTTTTGTGTCAGTTCCCAAATGAATTTTTCTCTCGATTTAACCTTTCTTAAGTGATTTATCACCATTTATTATAATATCATCCCCTGTATTTTGTGTTTTTTTCAGTGAAAATCTTTTATTTTACTATATTTAATTCACTGATCATGTGGATGTTCATAAAAGCTCAAATTAAAGTTGAGGGTCATTATATTAAAAAACAGAAAACTGAATAAAAAGTGACTTTTTTCAACAAATATATCAATAACTGAACAGAAACCAACTGTGTCCATCCACTGTCAATGATCAAACTCCATCTGTTTTACTGGTGAATCAATGTAATAGAAGATGACAGTGTTTCCATGGTAACTACGGAGCCTCTGAATGTCCAAATGGGTCATATCTGATGACCATGAAAAGATGACAAACTGCATTTTACACCAATTATTTACATGTATTGATACGATTAGTGGATCAACAGGTATTAAACATTTTAGATCTGTGGATGGATTGTGTCGCTGGTGGCTGTTTGGGTCTTTATGGGTTAATATAAAAACTGCCTTTTTTTTAATAGCCAAATGATCTTTTTGTGTTTCCACCATACATACTATAAACATATAATTACCATCAACAGACTAGTGTTAATAGATAAGTTGGTCTAATACAGAGTTGTTAAAACATGCAAATTCATTCCAAAACACATCTAGGAACATTAACCTGTAAAGACCTAGTGCTACTTTTGTGTCAGTTCCCAAATGAATTTTTCTCTCGATTTAACCTTTCTTAAGTGATTTATCACCATTTATTATAATATCATCCCCTGTATTTTGTGTTTTTTTCAGTGAAAATCTTTTATTTTACTATATTTAATTCACTGATCATGTGGATGTTCATAAAAGCTCAAATTAAAGTTGAGGGTCATTATATTAAAAAACAGAAAACTGAATAAAAAGTGACTTTTTTCAACAAATATATCAATAACTGAACAGAAACCAACTGTGTCCATCCACTGTCAATGATCAAACTCCATCTGTTTTACTGGTGAATCAATGTAATAGAAGATGACAGTGTTTCCATGGTAACTACGGAGCCTCTGAATGTCCAAATGGGTCATATCTGATGACCATGAAAAGATGACAAACTGCATTTTACACCAATTATTTACATGTATTGATACGATTAGTGGATCAACAGGTATTAAACATTTTAGATCTGTGGATGGATTGTGTCGCTGGTGGCTGTTTGGGTCTTTATGGGTTAATATAAAAACTGCCTTTTTTTTAATAGCCAAATGATCTTTTTGTGTTTCCACCATACATACTATAAACATATAATTACCATCAACAGACTAGTGTTAATAGATAAGTTGGTCTAATACAGAGTTGTTAAAACATGCAAATTCATTCCAAAACACATCTAGGAACATTAACCTGTAAAGACCTAGTGCTACTTTTGTGTCAGTTCCCAAATGAAATTTTCTCTTGATTTAACCTTTCTTAAGTGATTTATCACCATTTATTATAATATTACCCTCTGTATTTTGTGTTTTTTCAGTGAAAATCATGTATTTTCTTATATCCTACTACATAATGCATGTTGTCCGTCCGGTTGATGTTGCAGCACAGGAGGGCGTTTGTATGGATTTTCCTCAGCCTTCACAGGCCCGATCGCCGCCAAACTCGCCAAATGAATAGAAACAATACCTGACTAACTACTAGGCACAATTTTATGTCCGTATTCAAATGTTGTGAGGTATTCTGGGTGATTTTAGCCTCTCATGCTATCGTACAATGGCACCACGGGTACAATGCCGCTAGTTTAATTCACTGATCATGTAGATGTTCATAAAAGCTCAAATTAACCCTTTCATGCACACTGGTCACTACAGTGGACAGCTATTCTACAGCTGTTCCCTTGTATATTCATGGTTTTGTTGTTGTTTTCGTTGTTTTTTTTGTTTTGTTTTGTTTTTTTTTACACATTTCTTTATTAAAGTTTAAAGACACTACATGTCTTTTCTGACATGAATTGGTAACATTATGTAGATCTCTCCTGAGCATAAACCCCCAGAATCACAAGCCCTCCCCACAGTTTTCACACAATTTATCAGTAAATACATGTTTCTGTGCGTCAAAAATTAAACGTGTGGTGTCCAGCTGAGTGGACATTTTTGCAACTTCATGAAAAATAGGTTCATGAGAATTTTTTTTTTCATTATTATTTTTTTTATGTATTTTTATTTTTTTAATTATTTGTATTATTATTATTTTTAATTTATTTTTCAGAAGAAATTTTTCAATCACATTGTTTTTTTCATGCCTAAAGAGGAATAAAAACACTAAGGAAAAAATTTTGATTAAGGTTCTCATTATTCGTGCATGAAAGGGTTAAAGTTGAGGGTTATTATATTAAAAACAGAAAACTGAATAAAAAGTGACTTTTGTCAACAAATATATCAATAACTGAACATAAACCAACTGTGTTCATCCACTGTCATTGATCAAACACCATCTGTTTTACTGGTGAATCAGTGTTATAGAAGGTAACAGTGTTTACATGATAACTACGGGGCCTCTGAACATCCAAATGGGTCATACCGGTATCTGATGACCATGAGAAGATGACAAACTGTATTTTAGACCAATTATTTACATGGATCAACAGGTATTAAACATTTTGCATCAGTAGATGGTTTTGGACGCTGGTAGCTGTATGGGTCTTTATGGGTTAATTAGACCCACGCGCCTTCTACATGTTCATAGAAGAAAAATAATGAAACGAAAATGATAATAATAATAATAATAATAATAATAATAATGGATTGGATTTATATATATATATATATATATATATATATATATATATATATATAAAACTACTATCAAAATGTTGTGTTAAATAACAAACCTTACCAATCAACAACCATGTAACCATGATATTTGTTATCTGGTTCTGATTTTACAGTAAGTTCTTTGGCTCTTCTATTACATTTTTGTTTTGCCGATAGCTTATATTCATATTAGGTGTAGCTTTAGCTCCTGTGTAAACTGTGTGTTACTGATGTGTGCTGTCAAAAGTTTGAGAAGCGATGACAACACCCAAACCGCAATAATAAAAACTATGATAATAAAACATTTCATACTTTAACTTTGTGAAATATGATATCCGTAAGTTCCATCCATCACATTAGCGGCGGGGGGAAAAAAAAGTGACACGTACAGAAAAGCAGCCACAAACACTTCAGAGAAATGAAAACACAAAGAGGAGGAGGATGTGGAGCAGACAGAAAGAGCTAATGAGAAGCAGAACACAGAAACAGGAGTAGGAGAAGAGGGATAATGCAGAAAGGATGAATAAACAAATGGAAAATCTTTGAGTGTTAGAGGTTAATGTGGTGAATTCATGTGAAATAAACACCCAGCCAGTAGACTTTTATCACTCCAGGAAAAAAACAAAATGAGTGTGAGGCGGAGAACGGAGCTGTATTGTCAAGCTTAGTTCCACCTCAGTTGGATTGTCATTGATTTTTCTTTTTTTTTTTTTTTCCATTCTTCAGCCTTCCCCCTCTCTATCTCTTTTACTATTTCTTTCTGTCTTTCCAGGTGCTGGATGTAATTGGATTCCTTCACTGTAAAACTGTGGGTTTAAAACTCAAGGTTTGGCAGCCAGTCATGCTTGTAAAATAAGCTGAAACGAACAGTTGAAAGAACCGACTCTGCCAGGAAACACTTACAATTACACACAGTAGCGCAGAGGTAAGGTTATGTGCATTGTTTTCATACGTGTCAAAATATACCAGTACTTTAATCAACAGAATCACCGCATCAAAATCCACAAAAATAGTCTCTCTTGTGTGAGTTAAAACTTGGAAGTGAACACCAAACAGCTCTTAACTGGTGCTATAATTTAGCATCTATTGACCACAAATGCTGGAGGGAAAATGCTCAGGCAGCCAGTAAAGAGAAAGCATGGCCACAAATAATGCCTTTGAAACCAATGAACAAAGGATGAATTGTTATAGACCACCTGGTCCCTGCCATAGTTGAAAAACCCAGGGGAACGTGTTTTTTTTTTTTTTTTGTGAGTTTGCAAGGTGAGTTTGTGTGCCTGACTAGCCTCATACCTTCCTCTGCGTCCACGCTCCATCTGGCTTTGAGGCATGATTTGGAGGATAATTCCCATAACTGTCCGGGCAACATAACCTCCATGTGGGGATTTTGGCCCTTGATCTGCTAAGAACCATGATAACAGATTATTTGCACTTGTACTTGGTGATTATACTTTTTATACTCCAGGATTAAAAATACTTTAGCTGCACTTGCAATTTTTAAACTGGTCACCTCTACAAAGTTTAACCGGAAATTTATGACAGTGTCTTCCAGACGTACAATGACAGACCATTTTAACCTCCTACAGGTGCATACATACTGGGACTTTTCAGCAGTCTTAAGGCGGCCATACACTGTGCGATTATTTTGATCGTTGCATGCAGCTTCATCTCAAACTGTGTGAATCATTCGTAAGGTCAGACTCACGATTCATGTTCTCACACTGTACGAACCGATGCTCTTACGCGACCTGACTGCTCACACTGTAGGACCATACATCAGAGGACGCACGACACGTTCAAGTGTTGTATCCGGAAATACAACGTTAAAATACCAAGGAATCCAAAAGCGCATAGACGATTGTGAATTGGCGTGAGTCACGAAATGGTAGTGCTAAACAAAAAGCAACGAGCTGTTTTGGCAATATGTGCCATTATCTGCGGGGAATCAAAAAAGAAGAAAAGATGGTGACGTGTTTGGGGCAGGAACTGGTTGTCCAGACGTGGACAGTATGGGCTGTCAGTCCTACAGCAAAGGGAACTAGAGGTAAGCTGCAAAAGCTAAACTGCACTAGGACAATAGCCAGCTACTGTTAGCTTAGAATTAGCTTACAGTAGCTGGCTATTATTGTATTTGCGCATGCACAGTGTGAGAATTTGAGGCCCATGGGCTCGTGGCACTGCATTGACAGTGCGATACCCTCATGAGGAGCGAGCAGGATTTCAAACAGCTCTGTTTTCCTTGCGAACACATGATTGCTGATTGTGAGGTGGTCGTGAGGTGCTAGTTGCTTCTCTTTACCCCATGTACACTGCACGAGGCACGACACGCGATCAGAGGCACATCGGGCCCGATCCCAGAAAGAGTCGCACAAGTGAGAAATCGTCTCTAAACTCGCACAGTGTAAGGCCGCCTTTAGTCTGGCTCTGCAGTAGTGGTGTGAGGTACTGCTTTTTTTTTTTCTTTTCTCAATGTATTTTTTTTTTTTTATTCATTTTTAGTTTTCCAAACATGCAAAAAATAAGACAAACACTGAGACATATAACAGAGTAATAAGCCACCATACAAGAAAAAAAAGAAAAAAAAAAGAAAAAAGGGGGTTCCACTGTGAAATCACAAACTTTTTGTACACAAAACACATTAACCGGAGTCTAGGTGCATTGTCAGCTGTTCTGCATAAGAGATGAAAGGTTGCCATACCACCTTAAACTTCCCCATTGATCCCTTCAATGTATATCTAATCTTTTCTATTTTTAGATAAAACATGACATCACATATCCATCTGCCAAAGGAGGGGGGTTTGTTATTCTTCCAATTTAAAAGAATGAGTCTCCGTACTAAAAGGGAGGAGTAGGCGATACTATTTAATTGTGGCCTTTGTAGAGGGAGATCTTCCAATGGTCCACCAAAAAGTCTGATAAAAGGGCACGGAGCAATGGTCAGACCTGAAATTATTGAATATACTTCAAATATTGAAGACCAGAATGTGGTTAGACTTGAACATGACCAGAAAGTGTGAAAGAGAGTAGCAGGTGCTTGTCTACATCTATCACAAATAGGATTAACTCCTGGGTAAATTTTACGGCATATTTTGATATCGACCTGATACCAAATGAATACAGGGCCATTATTGCTGATACAGATACTGGTACTTTTCAATAACACTGGTCAACAACAAATTTATTGTTTAAGTTTTTTGAGCTGATTTAGGATAATTTTGGTGTGCTGAATCCAAAAATCACATTAGTTTTGCTCAATCAGGTCAACTTTCTGAACTATGCTACATATTGGCTTTTTAACATTTTTGCTTACATTTATGGGTATTTTCACATCATATGATACAAAATTCTTTCATATTTCTTGCAATAAACGAGTTCTGAAGATTTAATATTACAGGTGAATGAAATGGCTTCGACTAGAAGATCTTGCAAAAATAAGCCTGCTACATCTGCGGTGAATACACCATTGTACCTAACAGGAATCCTGTTAGAAACTGATTTTTTTTTTCTCTTAAAACCTATTTTGGGTGAGAACTACATAAAAAAAAATCAACTGATAAAGTCACAACAATGTAATCAATTTTGTGAGAAGATCAATTTTTTCTAAATCAAATTAGCAAAAAAACCTGACCTGATTGAGAAAAACAGATGTCATTTTTGGATTTAGCGGTGCAAAATGATCCTAATTCAGTTGAAAAAACCTAGACAACTTGCAAAAAACATTTTTTTGTAACCCAGTGTAATTGAGGTGGATGCATCATCCAATTGCTAAATCTCAATTACTATATTTTCCGGACTATAAGCCGCTACTTTTTTCTCATGCTTTGAACTCTGTGGCTAATACAATGATGCGGCTCAAGTATAGTTTTTTACGGGCTGGTGGAAGGGTGATGCGAAGAGGAGAAGTTTTAAGCTTAATTTTAAACAGTCATTTTGCGTGTCATGCACAAATCCTCATCATGGAAAACACGCGAAGAAATGCCTATGATGCAGCTTTTAAGTTAAAACCAATCGATGTCTGTCCAAGAAGGAAACAGAGCTGCAGCACGTAACTGTCACTGAGAGACAACGGAAGAGAAACTGAGAAGGTGTGTGATGGAGCCTTTCTGAGGCTGTTCAACTCCGACACTGAAGAAGACGACTGCAGTGGTTTCAATGAGCAGAAGGAAGATGAAGATAGAGATCAGTGACTTTTCTGTTTTTTTAACCAGTCGTGTTCCTGCCATTTTTCTGCCATGTTACAGGCACTGTTTGGAAAAAAGCAGTTAAGGTATGGAAATAAAATATTTAAATAATCTTTCTGTTTACCATCTTTCTGTGCAAATATCATGTTACAACGTGAACACCTGCGGCTTATAGTCAGGTGCGGCCTATGTATGTACAAATATTTTTTTTGTTTTAAAATTTGGTGGGTGCGGCTTATATTCAGGTGTACTCTATAGTCCGGAAAATATGGTAATTTTCATGGCCTTTAAGTGTTTTTATGATGTTTCCTTTTTTTTTTTTTAATTATCAAATAGTTAAAACCCAGGACAGAATTACGACAAAGTTTACAGGTGAATAGAAAATACTTAAAAACACAAGAAAAAAAAACCCAACAATAAAATAAACAAAAGAAGAGTAACAAAACATTTTTTCTTAATGCATTGTCATGTCTGGATTGTTTTTTTCTTAAATAAACAAAGTGCACAAAATGATCACAAATTAATAAAAAAAAAAAAAAAAAAAAAAAAAAAATACTGGGCTGCTATCCTGGTCAACATTTTCCATTTCAAAGTCATTATGTGAAGAAACCAAAACCTCCAAGCTAGAAGTACAAACTGAAAATGGCAATTTCTGACAAAAAACACTAATCTTTTTTTTGGGCTGTTGCTTTTGTGGAGATTTTAATACCATGGCTCCATCATTACACTAATGTTTTTTTTTTTATGTGGAGTAGAAAGTGAACCTGGTGGTGATTTGAGAAAACCAAACTCAGATGCCAATTTTCTGAAGACATCTTGAGTTTTCATCTACACAAATACCAGTGTGGAACTGAGCAATGTGTGATTTCACGCTGTGCTCCTATTAGTTTTTTAGAAGACATTAGGTTGCAGTCCCACTGTGAGATGGACATGGGAACTTTTTGGTCTATGATCATAACAACAGAAGAGCCTCAGATGCTGGAAGACTGCAGAAAATATACTAAGAAATATTTTGTTACATTTAGTCATGTCTGGACAAACCCAAACTCACAGTACATACCCCCACCTTAACCCGCCAGCTTTTACTTGTATTTTTAATTCATCTGGGGAATTAGTACACCTGATAAGTATAAAAACTAAGGATTGTCTGTGAACATTAAGTAAACACTCAGTCAAACTCAAGGCTGCATTAATTAGATTTTTGCCACCAAAGGTCAGTGGTAATTAAATAAACTAAAGGTTGCTAAAGTAAAAAGTCACAAAATGGAGGTTGCAAGTAATTAATAAAAATGAAGAAATGCATGAACTATTTATGATGCAAAGGTAGTGCACGTCCTCATATGGGGACAATAGGTTTTAGCTCTGCTGTCTCACAGGCTGGTCCCATGATACTCTTTTATTTTGTACCTGATGTACATCTAAGGCCATGATTAGTTTTTCTTCCATGTCATAAGCATGGCATCAGAATGTCATCACATCATAATGCAGTGAAAACTGTGCAAATAAAAAACTAGAAGCACTCGGAGAGTGCAGACCTCCGCCAAGGCAGATCAGTGCCCCGGATTTGGATGAAAATTTCAGGAAATGTTGATACTGGCACAAGGAAAATATGATTAAATTTTGGTGGTGATCGGGGGGGCACTGATCTGCCTTGGCGGAGGTCTGCGCTTTATGAGCGCTTTTCTAGAAAAGACAGCGCAGACCTCCGCCAAGGCAGATCAGTGGCCCCCCCACCCCTCCCACCCCCGATCATCACCAAAATTTAATCATTTGTTCCTTGTGCCAGTATCAACATTTCCTGAAATTTTTATCCAAATCCGTCCATAACTTTTTGAGTTATCTTGCACACAAACAGACAGACAGACAAACAGACAAACCAACGCCAACAAAAACATAACCTCCTTGGCGGAGGTAACAAAGCTGAAATGTGATAAGATAACCCTACAGTGTACATATCCAATAAACAAACGCAATACAAATGGCAGTAGCTTAGCATGCTAACATAACATATCCTTTAGCCATGTATGATCACATCTAAACAGTATTATTTAGGCTTTGTTTATTATTATCATTAATTGTCATAAATAAAGTTTGTTTTCTGAGTTTTCTGTCCAATTCAGATGGATTTGTGATCTCATCTCCATCTGAATTTTGATGTCATGCTCATCTTCATGACTGCATTGATTCTTCTCGCTGACTAAAGGAAAATCATCTTGCAAATGGAACCGAGTGCCAAAAGTTAAAAGTGGAGTAAGCCATTGTGCCTTTAGGGTACTGCATCACCCACTTGTATTAAACTTACTCTGCAAAGATTTTACTGCTCCATAAATCAGGAAATGGATGCAAACAACTAAGAAACTAGTGTCAGCTGTAGAACTGATGCACTGAGTAAAAACCATGAACCCATGGCAGAGATGGTGTTTGTAGAGAAGTCAAAATGGAGACGTGGATTCATACAATGAGCCTGTTTACATGACCATGAAAGTCAGATAACTGGGAGTAACTGTATAGTTGTACTGATCAGATCTAAAGCATTTACATGCATGAGAAAACCCTGGTTTAGACTCTCCAGTCCATGTATGTAGTGATGGTAGACTTAAGGCTGGTTTATGCTTACCGCGTAAGCGAGCTCTGCGCGGCTCCACATGGTCAATTAACGTCATTTTCACAGCCACGCCCCTTCGCGCGGCTCATCTCAAGCAGAAACTTTCCACATCGCGCACCTCAGAAAATTTCTAAGAGACACGAGGACAACATGGCCGACATTCAGGAGCTCCTGGTGGTAGAAGTACAGAAGTATGGGCACTGGTATGATTTGTCACACTGGGACCACCGCCACAGCCGAGTGGTGAACAATTTATGGAGGGAAATTGCAGCTACAGTCGGCAAAGAGGAGGAGTGGGTAAAACAAACCTGGAAAAACATTCAGGACAGATATGTGAAGGCAAAAAAGACCACCAAAGGGAGAAGTGGAGACCCAGGGGGGACCCCAAACGTCCCACAGATTCTGAGAGAGTTGAGCTGGCTCTGGAATTTTATTAAACACAGGGAAACAGACACAAATTTCCCTCTGGAGGAGTAAGTTTATTGATAATTTTCTTCTTCTCTAGTTTTTTACTGTGATAGACGTGCGTTTGTGGTACACTACCCCTGCAGTTTGGGAATAGACGCCGTGTGGAGCCGCCTGGTGTTTAAAAGTATCTCACATACTCTCGTGCCGACTCCCCACGCCTATTTTCCGCATGTCACGTTCATGCGTCAAGCATAAACCAGCCTTAAGTCCCAATCCCATTTCACCCCTTGGCCCCTCCCCTTCCATTTTTGCATGTTCATGTGAAGGGGTAGGGGTGTCCCGATTCCCGATGAGTCGGAGGGAAAGGACTAAGGGGGAGGGCTGTTTGACCCTCGAAACTGAGATTTTTCAGGACCACACTAAAAACAGAGGGGTATGAGAAATCTCCCATAATTCTGTTCGAATCATTGGTAAAATGGAGGTAAACACAGCAAAACAGTGCAGCAATGTGATGAAAGAAACACACAAATGTAAGAAAACAACTTCATTGTCTGATGAACCGTTTAATGCTGTCTTAATGTGTTATAGATCGCATTTCTGCTGTTTGTGGTTGATAGCCGTAAAAAGACGACCAAAGCCCATGGAACGGAAACGGTTACAGCTGCTGACTGCATGGGGGATACTTTTGGAAACAAAGTTGTTGCATCTGTTTAGTGGTATCGATGACTGCTGATGACATAACAGGTCTTGGATGGTTGTCTCATTTCATAGGGGAATGTGTCAACCCCTACCCCTTGCAACTCTGTTTCAAGGGGTAGTGCCAAGTGCAAGGGCCAAGGGGGAGGGGTAAGGGTAAGAGGGAGGGCCAAGGGGTGAATTGGGATTGGGCCTTAAACTTCCTGTTGTCTTCCGCTCATGTTTGACTACGTAACTTCCATTCTCTACACATGCACAGTCGTAAAAGAACAAAAAAAAAAAAAAAAAAAAATCAGATTAACCTGCATACATACAGGACGACATCAGAGTATTGGGAAGAAATCCAGGTGCGTTAATCCCATTTCTCATAATCAGATTACTGCCATTATCTGATAAAGCATTAAACTACACTGTTAACATGGCCTCTTGAATAAACTCCAGAAACCAGATAATGATTGTATTGAGTATTGGTGTGCTTGTAAACAGGCACACTTTCAAAGCAGGGGCCACATTTTTCTCGTCGTTAACAGAAAAAAAAAAAAAGTCAGAATTTTTTATGTGACCATTTTACTTTTACAATATCTTATTTCAATCAGATCAGATCAGAACTGAAGAAGTCTCTCTGATGAGGGATGAAACGTTTTCAAAAGTGCTAAACCAGTCCAGTTGAACGAAGACGAACTACCAACAAGATCAGATCTAACCACAGATTTATATTGACTAAACAGTCCGAGTCTTAAGAGATCATATCTGTGACTTTTATTTTATTTATCTTATTATTTTAGCTGAAATCTGATGTAGACGAAGTGGGAGGCTGGTACCATGACATCTCCCAAGTATTAGGTTGCACTTTCCTAAGAAGATGAATAAAGTGATCAAAAAGAGACTTCATATTAATTCTGATCATGTGACTTGAACTGTTCTCTCTCTCCTCACCTCATTCTTGAGAATACTGTCTTCTTTCCCCCATACACACAATCACTAATTTATCCCCTCTCTCTTCATTCATCCCTCTTTTTCTTTTTTTCATTCCTATTTTCTCTCCTTTAGTTGTGTCTTCTGTGGTGCTGGTTTTAATGCAGCGGGATCTAAGGGAGTTAAAGGTGATTAGGCAGCAGAACTAAGTAAAGCCTGGTTAATGGGCTCTATTTCTCACAGAACAAACTTCCCTCAGAAGACCAAAATACACAAGCAGAGAACCACATTACGTGCTTTATGACCTAGCATACAGACAATAACGTCGCATAAAACTGTGGTACCTCAGTAATTCGGTGCTATACTGGAATACTATCACATTATGGTTGTCAAAGGTCAAAGGAAGATTGTTGCGATTTCATCCGTATCTCTTGGGGGCGTTGCTTTATATTCGGCATAAAGATTCACCTGGTTTCAAGGATGAAGTGGTTAGAATTTAGTGGCGAAAGGTCAAAGGTCAATGTCGCTGCTGAATTATAAACACAAGAAAACTGCGCCAACAGATGATGCAAAGATGGTGGTGGATTCAACAAATCTGTGGGTTAAAGGGACGAAAGGTGGAAAGCTTAAAAACATCATTCCTCTAGCCCTGGCTATATAAAAATTCTTGGGAATATTCAAAAAAAAAAAAATCTCATGACTATAAGAAAAGCGAAAATTCCACATATTATTTTTCGGTGGTATTTTCTGATACTGTACTTCAAAAATGTGCTGACAACAGATGGCTTGTTTCTATTTAGTTGAAAATAATTAACTGTCAAACCATTCCAAGTCACACATTTTTGCACCTCGTGTTAATTTTTTCTTTCGTTTCTACCAAAAAAGCAAACTCCAAATAAAACTATTTATAAATGTCGACAAAATCTTCAGTGAAACGATAGCATTTTTAGGATTTTTCCCTCTGCAGACCGTTTTCATTCTGTGTGTTGCCTCTGTGGTGAGGTTTTCTGGGTAATACACTAATGTCACTTTACCTTTTGCTGTAAGACAGGACTCCCACTGCCACCAGAGGTCTGTGTCAATTAAACATTAGCTTTGGATGTATCAGGCATTTGAACAAATGACTGATGATGGAGTCTATTTTAGAACATGGCTGCAGGGATTTGGTCCATTTTAGCCACATGAGCTTGAGCGAAGGTCTTTGCTGATACAGGAACATAAACTCTGGGCTGTGGTTTTTGTTTAAGTTCATCCTAAAGTTTATTTCTAATAGACATAGAAAGTAAAAAGATTTCAGGTAGTTCTCTCCCTCCATGTTAACATAAGTATCTGTACTTTCTAATCCATACATTACCTTTGTTTTACTGCTTTGAAATTAGATTAGATTAGATAAAATATTAGGATTTGCACCATCCTTACGCATGTACACTTTTTTTCTTGCACTTTATTCTGTTACTGCCTTGACTGTTAAATTTCCCTGTTGTGGAATCAATAAAGTCAAATCTAATCTAATCTAATCTAAATGTGCACACTGCAGGTAACGTGGCCCAAATCTGACTTCTTGCCCGTATTTGACTTATATCTGATTTTGTTTTTTTAAATTTCAGTCTGAACAGCACTAATACGATTATTTCATCAAACTGTTTAACTCCACCTTATAACCACATATTTATAAAAACACACAACAATATTTTTGCACACTTATGTATATTTCTTTGATTATCACGTTGATAATATATTGTCTAGGACATATTGTACAAATTGCTGTTCTAACTTTATGTCTTACTAGAGTGCTGTTTATATACACTCAAGGAAAAAAGAAACGCACCATTTTCATTTTCTCGATTTTTTCAGAAATATGACAGTTATTGCAAAATTGCAAACTACAATGAGTTCAGTACTATTCTGAGTCAAAATGAAATGATTGTTTTCCTGGTTCCGGTTGATTGATTTGGATTAGCAATAAGAACTGTATTTTTGTATTCCTCACCCATGTCTGCCCATGAGGGAAACTCACAGATGAATTGGACCTCTCCTCAATTGTGCACAACCATTCCCTATAAAAAGACACCAAAATGGAGCAAAAACACATTTGTCCACAATGCCACGACTACTGCAACTGGAGAGAGATCAGGCCATTGGCATGCTTCAAGCTGGACGGAGCAGATGGGCCGTAGCCAGGGTGTTTGGAGTCCTCCACTCTACCGTTGTACTCCTTGCTGAGCGTTACCACACCACCGGCTCCTCCAACCACCGTCCCAGATCTGGTCGACCGCCTGTTACAACCGCTGCACAGGACCATCCCAGTCGGCTGTCACATCTCCGTGACAGGTTTCGGCCAGCAATGACCTGATCTCTTTCCAGTTGCAGTGGTCATGGCATTGTGGACAAATGTGTTTTTGTTCCATTTTGGTGTCTTTTTACGGGGAATGGTTGTGCACAATTGAGGAGAGGTCCAATTCATCTCTGAGTTTCACTCATGAGCAGACATGGGTGAGGAATACAAAAATACAGTTCTTATTGCTAATCAAAATCAATCAACCGGAACCAGGAAAACAATAATTTCATTTTGACTCAGAGTAGTACTGAACTCATTGTAGTTTGCAATTTTGCAATAACTGTCATATTTGTGAATAAAATCAAGAAAATGAAAGTGGTGCATTTCTTTTTTCCTTGAGTGTATATATTTAGAGCTATATATGTATATATTTCACATATAATATTTTTGGTTGTATTGATCATTTCTTTCCTGCTACTATTTCTTCACTAAACTTGAACAGAGTGACTGTAACACTCAATAATTTCCCCCTGGCATTAATAAAGTATTCTGATTCTGATGTTTTCCAAATCAGACTCAGTCCCCTTTCGTTTATGGCAGGGGTGGCCAACCCTGGTCCTGGGGAGCCACAATCCAGCATGTTTTAGATGTTTCCCTCTTCCAGCACACCTGATGGGCGTTATCAGGCTTCTGCAGATCTTGATGATAGGCTTATCATTTGAATCAGGTGTGTTGGAAGAGGGATACATCTAAAACATGCTGGATTGTGGCTCTCCAGGACCAGGGTTGGCCACCCCTGATTTATGGTCATGTATCAGATACATATCTGATGTTTTGCAATGTAACTTCAGTCTGAATGATTGTGTCACACTTCATTTGACTTTTATGTCACTGACATTCTGAACTAAAGGAGGCGAATGCTGGCAGGATCCATATTTACTTCCATAAATATACAGCAAAAAAACCTCTGAATAGAACATTAAGACCTGCTGTGTGAACATAGTACATAACATAACATAACATAACATAACATAACATAACATAACATAACATAACATAACATAACATAACATAACAACCATAATTTCATACACTTGGAGTTTTTCTCTCTTTGTTCTGGATGGATGGTTAATAAGAGAATAGGACAACAGGATTTTAAAACAATGAAAAAGCCTGTAGATATCAGAGTCTTTCACTACAGGAACTTAACTCTTTCGGTGCCAGACAGTTAAGGGGCTAATAAGCCTTAAAAGTGCCACAGAATTTGGCCATTTTTCAGTATTTCGCATCGTTTTTATAATCGAAGTCTGAATCGTCATCAGAACTCATTTTCTAGCAGATGGGACTGTTTTGACAGATCGCTGTGTTTACGATATTACTACAAAATGGCCATCTAATTTGCATATGATTTCATTCATAAATTCATTCATAAAATTTCCCAAGCAGAAAACGAAACGCGAGCTCTTCCTTGGTCAAAAACCGCTCGGTAACATCCGACCGATTGCTACTTAGATTCAAAACGCACCGGACGCAGCCGATTCATTATTGATCGTAATTTGCATAATTTATTCGGTCGCGTGACCTCAAATTCCCATCTGGTCTCAAAAGGGGGACACAGAAAGAACGTCATCGAAATGTGAGAAAGAAATGGGGGTGGATGGTTTGTTTGTACACAAATATGGCGTGTTCTCCAAAGCCGATCTGATCGGCCCGTGGCACTTTAAAGGTTGTATTCGTAAAGCCGATTTAATCGGCCCATGGCACTGAAAGAGTTAAACACATTCTGCTATGATCTGCATGTACATCACATACAAGTTCTTTCTGGCTTCTAAAAAAGTGGAAACATAAAGCAAACTCAAGCACCTTTGCTCTTCAAACACTTGAGCATTCTGGTTTGGGAAGCCTTCAGGTTATGGGTCGATAAATGCCTGTGATGGAAAAGGCCAAGAAGTGATGTACTTGTTGACAGTGTTCGAAGAATGCACATCTGAGTGACAGGAACAAATGTGTCACTAATACAGACTGCTCAAGACCAAATATCGAAAAGAATCCTAAACCCTAAAACCCAGTTCTGTCCAGTAACTAACCCCGGAGGGAGATTTCTATTTTTGTGAGGACATTAGGCAAAGGAACATGCTCAAACACACACACACACACACACACACACACACACACACACACACACACACACACACACACACTCTGAACTGCATGCCAGTTCCTGATACACTTCATCTCTGTGGCAGTTATTTGATTATACCCTGGGGCACCGTATGCGGGAGAGACAAGAGAGAGAGGTGGAAAAATGAGATGAATTTGAATGTGACAGCAAAAGAGGAGGAAAAAAAAAGATGGAGAGAGTGGAACGGGTGGGGTGTAGGGGTGTGGGAGTAAGATAAAGAATAGTGGTGACAGGGCCTGGATCAATAGTGTGTTGAGATATTCATTTGGACTCTGCTGGGGTTCCCAGTGTGAACACACACTTAACGCCTTTTGTATCCACATCTTATCATCTCCCTTTCTGTCTCCCATCTGTTTGGAGACTCCACCACTGGGTGTCACTGAGCGAACAAAAGACACAGCAGTAATCTCATTTGCCTCTGAAGTGCATCTGGATGGCCAAAGTCAACTGGTTCCTCATCAAAGCTGGGCTCTATTCCCTTTTTAATTAAGGCAATATTGTTAGTGAAGGCTATGTCATTAGCATGCCAGCATCTGGTTCAATCTGCATTTTGAGTGGAGTGGGTGGGATATACCTTGACCTCATTGTTGGTAATGGTCCTCATTGTAGGGTCCTGTGATGTCCCACATTGTGCTGTACATCGGCTAATCAGTGCAGCAGAAGAGAATGTGGTGATCTCTACTGTGGCAGCTATTACCACGTGGAAATGTGCATCATGTCAACACAGAGGTAGAAATCACATGCATTGCCATGATTTTTGTCCACATAAAACACTCCAGATGGTGTTAAAATGCCACATATAGTATTTACTAGGCCTGTAACGGTACACAAAATTTTCGGTTCGGTACGTTTTCGGTTTTGAAAGCCACAGTTCGTTTTTTTTTCGGTTCGGTACAGGAAGAAAGAAAACCCCTCAAAATGTCTTTAATGCATTTATGAATTTTTGAACATTTTTCCCCCAATTTTTGAAGACCACAGAATATAGAAAAACAGGAATAATATAATTCTGCTGCTATAAATCAAATAGAAAATAAAATAAATTAAATATTACTAAATGTATTTTACATATTAGTATTGCACTTTTCCCTGAAAGGGAGTTTTGAACAAACAACAAAAATCTAATCACAGTTCTGTCAGTTCACATTCTGCTTTAAAATAGCAGAAAAAAAAAAAAAAAAATCCACATTGGTATTCAAATTGGTATTCTGTTTAAACAGACTGAAGAGCAGCACTGACAAATAAATTAACCTAATTATTTATTTTAAGACTGATAAACTGTTTAGGCCACTTTGTGTACTTGTGTGTGTGTGTGTGTGTGTGTGTGTGTGTGTGTGTGTGTGTGTGTGCAGGGTGCGATTTGTCAAAAACACAGAAGGGGGAATTACTTTTTTTCGTTGGGGGGGGGCATACGTGGGGGTTCGGTCCATAACTAACATAATAACTATACATCCTTTCAACTCCTTTACAACTTTCAACTCCCGGGTTCTATTCCTCTATTATACAGCGTGTATGAGTGTGAGAGAGAGAGAGAGAGAGAGAGAGAGAGAGAGAGAGAGAGAGAGAGAGAGAGCTAGTGTAAGTGTTTTAGAACTACCGTAGTTCATAGAGACCACACAACGTCTCTTTCCTTGTTGTTGTCTTTCACCTGAACCCGTAGTGATCCCAAACAGGACTGTAATGATGGTGGAGGGTCTTCAGTCTCTTCCCTTCAAGTTCACATCATATCACATTCGAGTCATTATGCGCTAGTTCCATATGTCCGTGTGGAACTTGCACAGATTTAAAGTTCCACGTCGAACGACGCCTTTCGTTCCTTTTTCTTTTTCTCAACATACTGTGCCATTTCGGTACAGCTGTGTACCAAACCGAACAGCTGTGTACCGAAATGGTTCGGTCCGTGTACCGTTACAGGCCTAGTATTTAGCTTGTGGCTATGTCAAAAGTTTTCCTAGGTAGAAGTGCAAAAACATATTAGTCAGGATTAGGAATTCTGATCGAGTACCATTAATTTCAACTTCAATTCCGTTTAATTTGCATAGCAGCCAATTATAATAAATTATCATCTCAAGGCACTTCACAAATTCAAGTCAAAGCCTTAAAAGTACTGAAAAAGAGAGGAAACCCAACAAAACCTCCAGGAGCAAACCCAAGGCGACAATGGGGAGGAAAAGGTTCTTTCATAGATGGAAAAAAAAAAAAAAAAAAAAAAAACAAAAAAGGGCTCTGGGTTGGTGGCCATCTGTCTAAAACCGGCTGGAGTTTGTGGAAAGAGGAGAAAGAAAAGAACAGGGTAGAAAAAAACAAGAAACAGACACTGGACAGAGTAGAAAAGACGGAGCAAACGTGAATATGTCTGATGGAAGAGGTTGAAGAGGTTAGGTTCATGTCTTGGTTCTCAAAGACACATTACAGTTTCTACAGATCTTGACCTTTTTTCTCTTAGCTATGATCACAAGGTTTTGTTTTTTTTTTAAAACAATATCTTTAGTGAACTTTATATTACACAATAATTAACAATATACTCAACATAAAGCAAACAATAAGCAACATATTTCCCCCAAATAAATAAATGAATGAAAGCAATAAATAAATTTTAAAAAATAAAAATAAGCATAAATAAACAGCATACAGATCCATAAATCAGCACCACTGTCAAAATTAATTGGTCTCATAACATCTGAGAAACTCAGTTAAAGGTGACCATATTTTCACAGAATCCCCTCCCCTTCCTTTAACAATATAAGTGAGTCATTCCAATACAATACAAGATGCCATCTCCCTCACCCACATATGTACTGAGGGTATGTCCATTTTCTTTCAGTATAAAGATGTCATCCTCCTGGCCTGCAGGAGTCCAAAGTCAATGAGTGCTGACTGACTTGAAGTAAAAACACAGCTGTCTGGAAATATACCCAACACACACGTCTTTGCTTAAAAAGGCACCGTCACACCGATGATCTTGGACAAACTTTGTATGACTGACTTCCAGAACTTCTGTGATTTTGTATGACCACAAGGTTAATCCAAGACGCATCAACTGTAATTGATCTTCAAAATACAAACTGGGTGCTTCTATGAAACTGGGTTCATTTTGGTACCTGGCACTTTGTCAGATTTTTAGACCTAATATTAAAAGAGAAATTTAGACATTTTTCCCCCCAGGATGTACCTAATGATGACCTCAGATAAATGCAAAAACAATCAAACTCTTACTCTGAGCCATCCCAAAATTAAGGCATTTTTGATTAAATATGAAGGCCAAAAATAGGACCAAAAATTGGGACATAAAAAACTACCTAAGTGTCAGTGAATTTGATCTGGAAAGCATGACTTGAAATGGTCTTATATACCGCTATAAATAAAGACAGTGTTAAATTTGATGATCCTAGTGGTTTTTCTAATCCAGACATGTTTTTTTTTTCATGAATTGGCAGTCTCATTCCAGGTTTTGCACGTAACCCATCGTGTCCACTCGCATTACATGTAGAACCTGCCCATTTAAACACATATAAATCGCAAGTGATTTTGCAACAGCGGTCATTTTTGTGAAACACTTTGCCTTGCATAACTGGTTCGATTCCCAAAATGTACGTGTGAGAAAGTAAAAAGATATTCAAAAAAATTGTAGCGCGTAATTTTCGTGTCCTTTTTACTGTGTTACATGCGGATTGTTGTGTAAAAATGACATAAAAAATGTGTTTTATCTGAAAAATAGTTTCTCTTTTATCTCAGTGAATATTTTTAAAATAGACCCAAAGTGCTTCCAAACTTGCTTCATAACATTAGTTTTTTTTTTTCATGAATTGGCAGTCTCATCCCAGGTTTTGCACGTAACCCATCGTGTCCACTCGCATTACATGTAGAACCTGCCCATTTAAACACATATAAATCGCAAGTGATTTTGCAACAGCAGTCATTTTTGTGAAACACTTTGCCTTGCATAACTGGTTCGATTCCCAAAATGTACGTGTGAGAGAGTAAAAAGATATTCAAAAAAATTGTAGCGCGTAATTTTCGTGTCCTTTTTACTGTGTTACATGCGGATTGTTGTGTAAAAATGACATAAAAAATATGTTTTATCTGAAAAATAGTTTCTCTTTTATCTCAGTGAATATTTTTAAAATAGACGCAAAGTGCTTCCAAACTTGCTTCATAACATTAGTCTACATCTGGTTTGAATTTAACCCCCATGTCCTGTTTTTAGGGACCAATTTCATAGACGCACCTAAATCAGTATTATTGTTTTATTTGGATGCTTGATAATTGCATTCAAATTTTTGTGAGAATACAAGGCTTTATCGTCTGCTGCCACCGGCTCTTTCATTAATTCATTGTACATTGATTGGCCACTTGTCTGGTGAATTGGACATTAACGACTTATGTTCATTGAATGAAACATTTTACTTTTTGGTAGATGTGATACTAAGTTCCTCTGACTATAAGACCATTACTGGTTTCATAACGCAATTTTTTTTATGAAGTGTGTGTTTTGCTGTATTAGTTTTTTTTTTTTTAATTAACTTTCTTTATTGGAAGTAGTTTCACAGGCATGACAGTGCAATGTGATAAAAAGGATTTCCATTCTTTCATTTTTCTTTTTGTCCCTCCCACAATCCCACCCTACCCAAAAGAAGACAATCCTTAATGTAAATCCAATATTGACAAGTAATCAGTACAGAATAGATACAACAATGGTTTAGTTAACAAAACTAAACAAAAAAGTAGCTAAAATAAAACAAAACAAACAAAACAGAACCAAAAAAAGGGAAAAAAGAAAAAGGAAAAAACAAAGAAAGAAAAAAAAAAAAAAAAAGAAAGGAGCATATTAGTTTTTAAACTTTGGCATTACTTCTCTCATCAACTCTTGCATTTCCCCAGCTCCGCCCCTTTCCTCCTAATAGGAACATTTCTAGTTCCAAAAAGTGACCAAAATAAAAACTCAAAGCTTCCAAACTGTAGTCCAAAAACCAATCAGCAATGTCACGGTAGCTCTGAGTCACTCTTGAATACCACTCTGGATATAACTTTCTGTCCACATCAAATGATCACAACAGAGGTAAAAATTACAGTTTGTGGGGGCAGTGTTGTACTTACATCACCAATCAGCATCATACAATGATAGTCACAGTAGCAATGCGTTGTCATAGAAACAAACCCTATGTCCTATGTTTTGTTTTTTTTTTCCTCTCCGTACAAGTGCTTCATCCCAGCGCTTTTTACACATCAGATGGAACAGCTGAGGATAGACTGTGAATACAACAGCTGGTGTGTAAAAAGGATGGTGAAACCGGAGGAGAAAAGTGTTGCACGCACTTTGTTTTTACAATATACAATATGTAGTTTAAACACTCATACAGTACGCATTGTCCCGACAGTCGTATATTTTGACAGGGCAGCCGAGACGACATGAATGAACAGTTCGATTTTTGGCTGAAATGCATTTTTTTCCACACTAACACAATGTCCGCTAGATGTGTTATTTTTCTGTCTGACACCTGTGTTTAGGTGGTTTGAGCTTGTTGAGCAAATATATTTGTTGATGTCATGCCTCACAAAATTTGATACAGGTCCTTGAGCAGCCAATTATAGCTATGCTTGACTGCTTCAGATTGTCCAAAGTCTCCATTGGGCCAGCCTTCTAGAGTTTGACCCAAAGAAGAAGAAGCAAAGTGTGTTATTAAATTTGTTTGAACAACCTCTTGTGGCTGTATAGTACATATCGGTCTACGTAAATTGCCTGAAGACTATTGTGTGCATTTGGTAGTATGTGTATCGTTCACATACAGGGGTTGGACAAAATAATGGAAACACCTTCACCTCAAGATGATAATGCCCCAATCCATACAGCTAGAATTGTTAAAGAATGGCATGAGGAACATTCTAATGAAGTTGAGCATCTCGTATGGCCGGCACAGTCCCCAGACCTCAACATTATTGAGCATTTATGGTCAGTTTTAGAGATTCAAGTAAGACGTCGATTTCCACCGCCATCATCTCTAAAAGAGTTGGAGGGTATTCTAACTGAAGAATGGCTTAAAATTCCTTTGGAAACAATTCACAAGTTGTATGAATCAATACCTCGGAGAATTGAGGCTGTAATTGCCGCAAAAGGCGGACCTACACCATATTAAATTATATTTTGTTGATTTTTTTAAGGTGTTTCCATTATTTTGTCCAACCCCTGTATGAAAGTGGTTTGGGTTGAATTTGAAAAAATCGCATTTGTGCTGTTCAAACTATCTTTAACAGATCAGATATAGGTCACATATAGGGATGCACCGATACCGATATGAGTATCGGCATCGGCTCCGATACTCAGTGTGTGTACTCGTACTCATACTCATAAAAGATATCCGATACAAATGCACCGATACCACTTACAGCTGTTTGACATTCATATTCATTCATATAATCATATTCATTACTTTAGTTTAGTTGATTATTTTACTTAACAGGGGCCATGTACAACTCATCTGTTAAGCTAGCTCTGTTAGCTATAAGCTAATTTGCAGCTGTTGTCCCAGGGGAGGAGACACATTAAAACAACAGCCAAACAGTACATGACACAAGAGAGAAAACACATAACACAACAGATTCTAAAATGCAACATATCTACATCTGTCTGTGATTGATAATGGTGATATACTGAACAGACATGCAGTTAACTTCACATTAACCCTGTAAAGCCTGATCCATTAAAATCATTGACAAAAAAATTCCAGTTCTTTGAAACTGGAGCCTTTATTGGTCCTTCTGATTCAATTTCCATGTATGAGTTTCAATTTTGTATCATATTTGATACATCGGGTCCCAGTGCTTGAATATTATTATTTTGGAACAAACAAAAACATAATATAACACAAACATGTCTAACAAATTGGTAATTCCTTTTCAAAATTGGCAAAGTTCTGCCTCCTTCCTCATTAATGACAATCTTGTAGTGTCACTGGAAAGGCCTCTGGTGAACGAATTCCTCCCCCCTGGTGGATTATCTGTGTATTGCATGTATCTAATGGTATACATCAGGGGGTTTTTTTGTTTTTTTTTAACCCTTTCACGCACTAATTATGTGAAATTTAGTCAAGATATTTTTCTGCAGTGTTTTTATTCCTCTTTAGACATAAAACAACAACAAAAAAAACAAAAAAAAAACAATGTGATCGATAAAAAAAAAATAAAAAAAAGTGTCACAAAAATTTCCACTCAGCTGGACACCATGTATTTAATTTTTGAAGCAAAGAAACATGTATTTAAAATCTAACATCAGAAAATGATATGGAAAACTATGCAATAAAAACATTTTTTAATGCTGCTAATCAGATGTTTTCTCACATTTGAACATACTCTAATACTAGTTATTATTCACTACATGGAGATAATATGCAAAAAAAAAAAAAAAAGTTTAAAAAATACCTGTCAATTACAGTCTAATAACAATTAGCAATTGATTTACACTAAAACATGTTACTGCAGATCAGGTTTATCAAGAACAGCAAAGTTACAGGAATTGTCTGAATGTCAGTGTATTATGGGATGGTGCGTAAGTGTCCACTGTGTTGGCTGATATGGAACTAAAACAACCAAAACCCTGAATATACAAGAGAACAGCTGGAGAATAACTGTCCACTGGAGTGACCACTGTGCATGAAAGGGTTAAAGTATCACACTGATCATGTAGAGGGCTTCAAAACTCATGTATCAAATATGATACGTTTGGCGTTATAGCAGTGGTTCCCAACCTTTTTTGGCTCGTGACCCCATTTTAACATGACAAATTTATGACGACCCCAGACATTCAAAACAAAGACTTTTTTTTTTGCTAAAATTAATTAGTTTTTGATCATGTAATAGTTTGCTGTACTATGTTGCAAATAAACATTACTTTTTAGATGACCTTTAGTCTATATAATGTATATTATTATGGACGGAGGCAGAAAAGCCAGGTGTAGATTACTGCACAAAGTGAGAATTTTATTTTCCTTGGTCAGGATATGTACAGTCAGTCCAGCTTGGATTTACAAGGCTGACAATTAATACTGAACAAACAAGAACTCAAACTATGAATTATGAAAGAGCTGCAGCATCTGAAACTGACCACAATGAACATTTGAAAGATAAACAGTACCACAGTGCTTCAGTTTCAGCTTCACAGTTTGTCATGTCTTTTATGGATTGGGATTGTCTCTGTCAACTCACCATATATTTTTTATTCGTAAGTTGTTTTTTTTTGTTTGTTTGTTTGCTTTTTTATCTATTACTAGAAATTTCAAGTGACCCCATTTGAACTCCAGGTGACCCCATGTGGGGTCCCGCCCCAAGGTTGAAAAACACTGCGTTACAGGGTTAAACATCCATGAAATGCAGGTCAGGCATGGATTTGACTGTTTTCAATCATTGACAGTGTTTGAAATACAGTATTTAAATAAGTGTTCTGTACTGACCATCATGCGGGTCCAGTGGCTCTGCCTGTAATTCCCATTATCTTGGGGTTTGTAAAGTCACAGACTCCACTAAATTGCCAGGCATTAACCAATAGATGAGCCAAGTTAGTTGCTCATTGTTTGTCTCGCCTTCTGCTTCAGTAATTCTGCAGCACCCCTACAGGCAAGGAGGGGAATACGTTCACCAACAGGTTCAGCTCATTTGATGAAGTGCTGCGTGACAGCAACTGAATGTTGCAACCATAATCGTACTGAGTCTACCGAACTATTAGGTGTGAAAATGACTTCAGTCAAGGCTGACTGCAGAGATGTGTTTGGTTTTTCAGTTACTTTTCTTGAGGTTTACTTGTTGCCACTTCCTAATGGCTAACAATCTTGGAGATACTGCCGTGCATTCTAAGATGAGTGAGTCTGAAGGCCAAAATGGCAGGTGTGTTGTAATTACTGCAGCTCACCAAGAGATTTTCACAATAAAAATGAATAAATAAAACAACAAAAATGACAAAGAAAGGAGGAACCATTGCACAAATTTGGCAACGGACAATGACGATGGCATTTCTTTTATAATTTTGTGTGTTATAGTGAGGTTTACTTTGGCTTACGTAAGTATGAAGGTGTTACCGTTGAAAGACTGCCAAGCCCAGACAATGGGCCAAGCAATGTTGCTATTCCTCTGAAATACAGGTGTGTTTTTTGGGGGATGATAATTGAGCTGAAGCGGGCCAAAGATGCCAAATGACTAGCATGTCTTTGACGGCTTGTTCTATGCAGGGGATGGATTTTAAACACATCTTCAATGCTTGTGACAATTTATTTGGAAAACGTGAACCACAATACTGACAGAGATGTCATGATTTTGAATCAAGATTCATTAATTTAAGTGAATACCTACCTTTTACAAACTTAGAGCTGGTTAGCGAATGGGTTTTGAGGCTCTTCACATTTTGAGGGCCACAGATATTTTGTTCATAGCAGGTCATTTTTGTTTTAGGTACACAGTTGTGCGCATAAGTTTACATACCCTAGCAGAATTTATGATTCTTTAGCCATTTTTCAGAGAATATGAATGATAATACAAAAACTTTTCTTTCACTCGTGGCGAGTGGTTGGATGAAGCCATTTATTATCAAACAAATGTGTTTGCTCTCTTTAAATCATACTAATAACAGAAACTATTCAAATGACCCTGATCTAAAGTTTCCATACCCTAGTTCGTCATACTCTGTATTGGTCCCTTTAACATCACTGACAGCTTCAAGCAGGGCCAGATTAACACTTCATTGTACCCTGGGCAACACTATTCAAGAGCCCCATCATCACAACCCCCGGATCCCTATAATCTGGCAAAATACAGAATAAGTTCCAGGAATATATGTAAATATACCCCATACTTCAATATCTAACTATCATCAAATGCATTTTGATGTACGAATGTGTAAATGCTCGTAGAACTACAAGTGCACCACTATAGCCTCTTGTCAAGGCCACTCACTTGCATATGATGATATGAAAACAAAACACATTAGCATCAGTATAATCTAAAATTGATCCACTACATTAGAAAGAGAGGGAAGTGTCCTCCATTTTCACAAAAAATAAATAAGAAACCATTTCCAAAGTATCCAGTATTTAGTTAAGAACACTTTTTGCCAACACAAATGTATCGAATCATCAGAAGAAGCCCACAGACAAAACACAAACATAATCTGATAGAATCAGATATGAATTTTAAACAGAAATCCCCTTGTCACCTCAGAATTCAACAAGAGAGTTAAAGTAAGTGCAATGTAAACATCTTGAAATCTGCTTTCTCTCAACAATAAACATATCTCAACATTTTCATGGAGCCACCACAAGGAAAAAATAAATATAATTCAGTATAATCTGCTAAAATAAACATTTTGGTCCCAGTTTAACTTTTAAACAGAAAACACATCACAATTCAAGGCATGTCAAGGCAAGGGTTAAACATTTTAATACTAAATATTATATATACTAAATACTATAAACAATGTTAGCCACAGTAAAGAAATTACCTATTTTAGGTATGTTCTTTAAATTTTCAGCTTTTTTAATGTCCCTCTCCTTTTTTAATTTTCGTTTGGTGCTCCCACTTAGCTGCTTCTCCATGTTTGCAATGTTTTGATTTGCGTACGTCGCGTATGTCGCGTAGTTCTTGACGTCTCACATCCCGCTCAGTGCACGCATGTTGATTTGTGTCACCGCTGATTCGCTTTTTGGACTGACCAATGAGGAGAGGGTCTCAGCTCACGGTCACAGACAGCAGGAGCAGGGTTTCTGTACAGTGCAATGGCTCCGGGCAGCGGACAGTTTCATTTATAAGCAAAAGATAACCAGATATTTTCGTTATGCCCGAGCTACCCAGGGCCCTTCAGAGGTCGTGGGCCCCTGGGCAATTGCCCAGTTGCCCATATGGTTAATCCGGGCTTGGCTTCAAGTCTTTTGTGGTAGTTGTGGATGAGGTACTTTATTTTCTCAGGTGGTAAAGCTGCCCATTCTTCCTGGCAAAACACCTTCAGTTCCTATAAGATTTTGGGTTTTCTTCCATGAACTGCACGTTTGAGACCTCCCTAAAGTGGCTCAATGATACTGAGGTCAGGACACTGAGATGGCCACTCCTTCATCTTGACTTTTATCTGCTGTAGCCAATGACAGGTCGACTTGACCTTGTGTTTTGGGTCCATGTCATATTGGAACATCCAAGACTGTCCCATGCGCATTCTGTCAGGGTGTGTAAACTTATGAACACACCTGTAAATGTTACTGATATCACAGTTCAGAGCAAAAAGACAAAGAAAACCTCCGTAGCATACCATGTGCTAAATATGCTAATACACCCACTGTGTTAAAAGCAACACAAACTGTGTCGAACTTGACTAAACAAGCTGGTATGTTAAAAATTAAATCAGATTGATTTATTTTTTGACATATCTATGTTGAGAGTGTATGAATCCTGTGCAGGAATGGCCTTACAACATGTAAACACATAAAAAAAATTGTAAAACAAAACCCATGTCTGACAGATTTACAGAATGAGTATATTCCTCACATCTTTGTATTCTACAGTGGTGTCCCAGAAATACATATTTGTATTTCTAGGACACTGTATATGTATGTATGACCATAGGGATGTAAACGTGTTTTTTTTTTCCAAGTGATTCCCAGTCCTTCCAGCATCTTCCAGCATACTAAATTAGATGCATGTTGGCCTGTCAGTCTGTGTTAGGGGTGTGTGACAAGACAATACACACAGGCAGCAGTAGCACTCAGGCGTTTTGCATGCATTCAGTCATGTATGATCCTATTACTCTCATTGTGCTAGATTTAAAGGGGCAAAAAGGAGTTGAAGGACAAGAGTTGAAGAGAAGCAGTCAAACCTGCTTCTCTAGTACATAATGTAGAAATGAACTGTATACACGCATTAAAATACAGTACCCGCAATAAGTATGTAAACATATGCAAAGCATGTGTAAAAATACATACAGCTTGAAGAGATGTAGAGATTCCACTTGCGGAACCACAGATATGTATTTAGAAATGTAAATGCACACACAAAAAAACTGGAGAGAGAAGAGCTGCACAGAAATATTGGTCTGCAGAGATCCATGCAGTAGCTGCAAGCATGGAGTCGTGAATTTACCACAGGGTCATGAGTTTGGACTTCAAATGGCCTCATACGCCCAGTTTCTCCCATTTAGAGATATGTGACAAGGGAATATTATGTAATTCAAAACAACATAATACAAAAAAAAGTGGCTTTGGCTATAACCACACACAGTGGTGGCAAAACTCCAAACACTGTGCACTCAGTAGAACTACAGATACTTCTGTAAAATGGAAATGAAGGTAGAAGTACTGATTTAACTCCCCAAAGTTTGAAGTGAAAATAGTGAACATTAGCTGAACGCTGACGTGCAATTCACACAACTCTAAACAAGAGGACACCCCCCCCTCCATAATCCAGCATCCCTTTAACCCATGGGTGTCAAACATGTGGCCCGGGGGCCAAAACCGGCCTGCCAAAGGGTCCAATCCAGCCCGCAGGATGTATTAGTGAAATACAGAAATTACACTGAAGATATTAACAGTCAAGGATGTCAAAATAAATGTAGTTCAGTTCCATCTAAAGTGGGTCAGACCACTAAAATACTATCATAATAAAGTATAAATAACGAAAACCACATATTTTCAAACTGGGTGATATTCAGATCAAAATGGCTACTTAAGAAGGTATTCTGATGTTTGTCGCACTGGACTTTTTAAGGGTAGGAATACCGTGGTAACTCGCCCAATTCACTGGAGAAAAATCACATACACAGCCATCGGTAACGTTCGACTGGAACTCACTGAGCCGGTGTCACTTTTTATTAGTGAACATCCTGTTTGACCCTTCAGTTTCAGAGCTCAAAGAACTCAGAGCAGGTTGTAATACATAACAGTACTGATTTTGAATCAGCGGCACAAAAAAAAACCTCATGCCAAATCTAGACGGTGGTATGTCCAGCCTCTGAACTGCAGCAGAGACGGAATCAGGACGGGGAACTCCAGTCTCGTTTGGCCTATGTGAATTCTAGATGGGGAGAGGCATTTCCAATATTTCTGAATGTCTGTCTCCGACCTGCTGGCTTGAGTGGCTCGTATTCTGACGGAGACTCTGTTAAATCACCGTCATTTTCTTCTGTAAATAAAACAAAGTGTTATATTAAACTACATCGCTTGTGTATTGGTGACGTATGGTATTACATGCATCGCATATAAAAAAAAAATAGGACCAATGGCCCTTTGGGAAATGTATCCAGATGCTATTTATTATCACCCAGTTCTGTGTATTTATTATATTACAGAAACAGCCCATGTTTTGGTCATATTTCAATCAGATCTGTAAAAAAATTCAAATTCCAACTTCATATCATTGATACTTACTGATTTATTGGATCAATCCACTTCCTATCTCTTATAATGGGAAAATTTTTCAAAGTGGCACCAAATCCAGAATCAGATCCGGATCGAAATAATGTCAATACCTTGTGTTGACATCATCATACAGAAGCTGTATACCAAGTTTGAAGTCAATCAGAACTGGAGTTTGGGAGAAAAAGACGATTGAAATTTTTTCCCCATAAGAGCCCATGTTAAATTTTCCGTAAGTTCCCGGATCCAGAAGAAGATCCTGATCAGCATGTGGCCATTATGTTTTGGTCATCTCCCCATCAGGGCTGGACTGTAGAAATTTACACTGGATATCATTTATATTTACTGAGTTATTGCATCGATCCACTTCCTATCTCTTATAATGGGGAAATTTTTCAAAGTCACACCAAATCCAGAATCAGATCTGTATCCAAATAATTTCTTTAACTTTTGTTGACATCATCATAAAGAAGCTGTATACCAAGTTTGAAGTGAATCGGAATTGTAGTTTCGGAGAAGAAGATGATTGAAATTTTTGTAACGGACGCCAGATGATGATGCCGGACACCACATGACGACAATAGCTTATAGCCTGTCGGCTGGTAAGCTAAAAATGGACAACACATTTTGAGACTCAAGAAGGCATCATCAATGTGTCGCAATGCATTTGTGTCTGCAAACCCTTGCATTGACTATGAAACAGCCCTTAGAATGTTCAACCTAGGTCTTGTATTGTTTCAGTTTGGGGTCTTCTTATTTCTTGTATGTTGTCACTTAATACACGAAATTTTTGTTTTGCTACGTTTTCATGTTTTCACTCCAACAGTTTTTCTTTGCTATGCATTACTGTTACAAGATGTTAGTAGAAAGTATAGACATTTGTGTCCAAAGAAGGAAAAAGTTGTTATAATATTGCGCTGAAGCATGAACGCTCAGTAACAAGCATTTCATTATTGTTTTGTAACCCAGACTCCTGTTCGAAAAGAATCACCTGAATTCAACACATCCCAGTACTTTTGTCTGTATAGTGTATGACTTGGGCAATTATGCTACGAGGCTAACGATTTCTACCTTGTTACTTCCCTGTTGATCACACATGCAGTAGAGAGGTTGTATTTTCTGTAGTTATGGCTGTGAGATAATGCAGTCGGAGTAAAAAAAGGTTTCAGACTGTTTGTTATGCACCCTAAACATGATGGAGGGTCTTCCCTGACCACAGCTACATAAAGTCGGAGAAAATTGCAACGAGAGGCTGTTTTCTCTGCACATTTATTCATTTAATTGTTAATTCAATTCTTTATTTAATAGCCTAATGTTTCTCTCGACTCTCAACCAGTAGAAAGCAATTTCATTAGTATTTTTTTTAAAAGAAGAGTTATATAGTTGAATGAATATTCACCCTGACACAAGTAAAAAGTAAAAAAGGATGAAACTTTTTGTATTTTTTTAATGAAGACCCTGTTCACAGCTTGAACTAATATAACTTATTTGTTTGTTTGTTAATCTAATGATACTTGACAGCTAACGCCAAGTGTGAATCCATATCACACTGAGGCCACATTGATTTTCGCTGTGGTCTCTTAGCGTTGTGAACACAGATTCGTCCTTGAAATGTACTTGTGTATCATAGTGTAATATCAATTTCAGAATCATAATAGCAGTGTATATTAGCATATTACCAGCAACACATTAGCATAAAGTATTTGTCTCTTACATAGATTTATAATTAATAAACATTGTGCAGACTGTGATTATTTCATACCTAAATAGAATACGTTGATAATGAATCAGTCGCACAACGGCATTTAATCTATTTCCTCAAATCAAAGCAGTGAGACAATTACAAGTCGGGTCTCTGATAACAGCCAGTGATGAGGTCGACATGAACAAGTAAAAGCTGCTTCTCAATAATGATCTGTCCCGCTGAACCTCACTAAATGACCCTGTGACTGGAGTTACACTTTTTAACATACTGTTCCTCATACAACACCACACAGCATCAACAGGTACAGTATGTAAACACTGGGGGGTTTTGTGCCGAGGTCCAGCTGGTTATTTGTTGAGAAAACCCAAGTAACCATTCCAGTTATCAGCAGCTCTACTGAATTCTATTTAGTCATACCAAACATATCACATAGAAGGAATGTTTTGTCAACTCTATTTATAGAATTTAAATAATCCCATAATGTCAGTAGTTGAAGCACAAGGTAGTTTAAACACGAGGCAAGGCTTACGTTGTTAACTCCACAAATGTAATAACTCCCATAAATGTAATAACTTTCCACACAAATGTAATAATTCCCACAAACGTAATACACCGCAAACGTAATAAAAAATTTGCCGCTTTTAAGGTAATAATCCCACAAATGTAATAACTTTCCACACAAATGTAATAATTCCCACAAATGTAATAAACCGCAAACATAATAAAAATTTGCCGCTTTTAACGTAATAATCCCACAAATGTAATAAACCACAAACGTAATAAAAATTTGCAGCTTTTAACGTAAAAATCCCACAAATGTAATAACTTTCCCACAAATGTAATAACTTTCCCACAAAAGTAATAAACCGCAAACGTAATAAAAATTTGCAATAAAAAACAAAAAATTTGTAATAACTTTCCCACAAATGTAATAAACCGCAAACGGAATAAAAATTTGCCGCTTTTAACGCAATAATCCCACAAATGTAATAACTTTCCCACAAATGTAATAATTCCCACAAACGTAATAAAAATTTGCAATAAAAAAACAAAAAATTTGTAATAACTTTCCCACGAATGTAATAAACCGCAAAGGTAATAAAAATTTGCTGCTTTTAACGTAATAATCCCACAAATGTAATAACTTTCCCACAAATGTAATAACTCCCACAAACGTAATAAACCGCAAACATAATAAGAATTTGCAGTTTTTAACGTAATAATCCCACAAATGTAATAACTTTCCCACAAACGCAATAAACCGCAAACGTAATAAAAATTTGCCGCTTTTAACATAATAATCCCAAAAATGTAATAACTTTCCCACAAATGTAATAAACCGCAAACGTAATAAAAATTTGCAGCTTTTAATGTAATAATCCCACAAATGTAATGACTTTCCCACAAATCTAATAACTCCCACAAACGTAATAAACCGCAAACATAATAAGAATTTGCAGCTTTTAACATAATAATCCCACAAATGTAATAACTTTCCCACAAATGTAATAACTCCCACAAACGTAATAAACCGCAAACATAATAAAACTTGGCAGCTTTTAACATAATAATCCCACAAATGTAATAACTTTCCCACAAATGTAATAACTCCCACAAACGTAATAAACCGCAAACATAATAAAACTTGGCAGCTTTTAACATAATAATCCCACAAATGTAATAACTTTCCCACAAATGTAATAATTCCCACAAACGTAATAAACCGCAAATGTAATAAAAATTTGCCGCTTTTAACGAACTAATCCTAAAAATGTAATAACTTTCCCACAAATGTAATAATTCCCACAAATGTAATAAACCGCAAACGTAATAAAAATTTGCCGCTTTTAACGTAATAATCCCACAATTGTAATAACTTTCCCACAAATGTAATACCAGTCGCCTACCACAAATATAATACCTCCTTTTCCCACAGTGTGCTCCTTCCCTCTCCATTGTTATCATAATCATATCCAGACATTTTATTTATGGTTCACACAGAGGCTTCTATTATACTTCATGAGAATCAGTAATATCCAGTTCATACTGAAGCTTTTATAATAAAACCTTTACAACATTTTTGTCCATTCTGTTTTGTTCACCACTTGTATTTGGAATTAAACACCTATTAATCTGGAATTAGTACCATGTGGTGTAACTGCAACATTTGATCATTCTAAAAAGGAAAGTATCCAAAGGACAAGGATAAATGGGAAGAAAAAGAAAGATGAATGAATATTTATGCATGCATTATTTAAATGTATATGATTAATTATTTTATTACATTTGTGGGAATTTATTACAATTTTGGAAACTGAAGATTTTTACCGTCCCACAAACGAAATAATTTGCACGTTTGTGGGGAATGAGGTATTACATTTGTGGAAGACAACTGTTATTATGTTTGTGGGAAATTTATTACATTTGTGGGATTATTACATTAAAGCTGCAAATTTTTATTACGTTTGCAGTTTATTAGGTTTGTGAGGAGTTATTTGAACATATAACATACCACCATCTATATTTGGCATATGCTGCCCGGGGCTGACAGCAAGGGTACATATCCCTAAAATCCCCCCAATCCTCTGCTATATAATAAAGCAAATAAACGACACAATTGTACAAAAGATACCAACTTAATTTTGGATGATCGAAATGAACCAAATTTGAGCTTGACTGGCCTACTATACCTATTAATAATGTCTGAAACAACTGATTTTTCAACAGAAGCGCCCCCATTTGGACGAGTTATGATATTCATGGAACACCCACATCAGTAGGGTTCTTAGAGGTTGCCTATGTTGGTGCTAAAGGGGGATAGTTATCATGTTCACGCGAAGGATATCTGGCCTGAATAATATCAGGAAATTATCTGTTGAATAAGAAAAGATATTAGATAATTGTTAGACGATCAATATGAACTGAGTTTTAGCTTGATTGGCCTACTGTTTCCTTAATAATGTCCAAAAACCCAGATTTTTCAACAGAAGCTCCAGCAATCATTTGGAAAAGACATATGACATACCACCATCTATATTTGGCATATGCTGCCCGGGGCCGACAGCAAGGGTACATATCCCCAAAATCCTCTGCTATATAATAAAGCAAATAAACAACACAATGTACAGAAGATACCAACTTAATTTTGGATGATTGATATGAACCAAATCTGAGCTTGACTGGTGCTTGACCTGGTGTTAAAACATGACATCATGTAACATCATGACATCATGTAAACTCAAGGTAGTGGCATGAGGAAAGAGAATTGTTAGACAATCGATACAAACTTAATTTGAGCTACACTGACCTGATAGTGGCAGAGTAATGGTCAGAGAACCAATTTTTCTCCTCAAAACTCCATCTAGTGAATGAAAATGACACCACAGGAACTCTGGATGGTAGTGAGAAAATGGACGTTTGTAAGACGATCAATATGAACCAAATTTTATCTCAATCAGCTTATTATTGCTTGATTTATGTCCGAAAACTGATTTTCAACTAAAGCGTCCCCATTTGGATGATTTATAATACTCATAGAGAAGCTGAAGAAGCTGGGGCGGCCATGGCTCAGATAGTAGAGCGGGTCATCCAATAACCGAATCCCGCTCTGTCCATGGGCTATTGTGTCCTTGGGCAAGACACTTTACCCTCCTTGCCTCCAGTGCTGCTACTCACGCTGGTGTAGAAATGCGTATGGGCAGGGCAGCTGTGGCTACAAATGTAGTTTACCACCACCAGAGGGAGAATGTGAGAGTGAATGAATAATGGATCCACTGTACACGCTTTGAGTATGCGTTCACAGAAAAGCACCATATAAATCTAATTCATTATTATTATTGTGAAGTCAGTAGGGTCCTTCCACTAGGGGTCCCCTATGTTGGTTATCAAGGGATAAGAAATCCAACCAAATTCAATTCAGTTTTATTTGTAGAGCCCTATATCACAACAAGGTTGCCTCACAGGGCTTTACAGAAATGAATATGAAAATAAACAACAGTCAAATAAACAGTAGATGAAGGAAATGGATTAATGACTTTAGACCAGGGGTGTCAAACTCATTTTAGTTCAGGGGCCACATTAAGCCAAATTTGATCTGAAGTGGGCCGGACCAGTGAAATAATAACATAATATAGAAATCATGTCAACGCCAAATTTTCTTCTATGTTTTAGAGCAAAAAAAGTAAAATTATGCGATGACAATGTTTGCATCTACCAACTGTCCTTTAAAACAATGTGAATAACATGAACAAACTGAAATTCTTCAGAAAACTAAGGGCAATTTTAACAATATTATGTCTCAGTTTATCATTTACACATGTAAATTACAACTTACAGATCACAGTGGATCAACAAATACACAAAACATTTAATAAAGAGGCAGAATATTGGTAAACTGACACTTCAGATATTTCAAATTTTTCATATTTGTTCAGGTTATTCATGTTTTTTGTGAAATGATTGTTTTAGTGTGAATACAGTAAAATGACATAAAAATGTTTACATTTAGAAGAGAAACATTTGGAGTTGTGAGTATTTATAGGTTATTATGATAGTATTTTACTGATCCGACCCACTGGAAATTAAATTGGTCTGAATGTGGAACCTGAACTAAAATGATTAATATCTTCAGTGCAATTTTTACATTTCACAAATTAATCCCACGGGCCAGACTGAACCCTTTGGCGGGCCGGATTTGGCCCCCGGGCCGCATGTTTGACACCTGTGCTTTAGACCCTCCTTCTCGGCAAGGAAAAACTCCAAAAACCCAGTGGGAAAAGGGAAACCTCGGGGAGAAACACAGTGAAGGAGAAATCCACTCCCATGGACGGACAGACTGTAGATGCACCAGGACTGATGGACGTCTATTTGCAGATGTAGTTCCAGTCTGTAAAGATGCAGCAGGGTGGGGGCACATGGCGGGGGGGGGGGGGGGGGGGGGGGGGTGTCCATCTGAACAGGTGTCCTAGTTTTGGCGTTCACATTAAAGATATCCAGCGGTGGTGGGTCCGGCAGTGGTAATGCTCAGGGTCAAACCATTATATCCCCGAAACTCGATTTTGGGAATATAGAAAATGCTGGAGGTTTTACACTATGGTAAGAATATATAAAATCATCATGCACCCAGACATGGTATGGATGCTACAAAAAAGGGTGTGAAACAGCAGCAGTTCCAGTGGTAAAAAGATATAGTGAGATTTAGACTTTATGGAAGAAAAAAAAATGGATACGCTGTGATATTGGACCCATAAGTTTTTTTTATCTATATGTACCATTCAGGGATTATTGGAATCCCAGATTTGACTCAGAAAGAACCTTATTATTTCCCAGCTCAGGAACTGCTACAGTGAAATATGAAACAGCTTTGAAGAGCAGACAAAAATGTAGTCTTTCACTCCTATCCTGTTCTGTACGGATTCCACTAAACCTGGGAGCTTGGCCCGGGACAAAATTTAGCAGCGTCTGTTCTTGAGGAGGTAACTGAAACCAATATTAAAGCCTCTAATCCAGTCGATTGGAATGAATATCTGTTGAGTGTGAGTTTTAAGAGGAATGTGTACTGGTCAAGACTGGTACCGAGAAAAAGAGAGAGAGAGAAGCTTTCATTTCTTATTAAAGTGGTGTGGATGATACATTGGTTAAGGGGTGACGGGGGGTACAGGGGAGGACAGATGTGAGAGAGAGGACAGATATGATGAAGATTAATAACTAAGCAATGTAGCAGAGGGGAAACGCTTCAATCAGGTTAACCCGTTTTTCATTTGTACAATAGAATTTACGTGCCTTATTGGGCTGACATTAATCTTTGTTATATGGATTTCATAGAATACAGTGCATCATGATGTTCTGAGAGCATACTGTATTTTAAGAGAAAACAAAAGACTGTATGGGCCTCTTCACTGCAGTTGAAATGAATGAGATGGTCAGAGCTTAACAGATGTATAGGGTGGGGAAGCAAAATTTACAATGAACATTTAGTTGTTTTTTCTCAGCAGGCACTACGTCAATTGTTTTGAAACCAAACATATATTGATGTCATAATCATACCTAACACTATTATCCATACCTTTTCAGAAACTTTTGCCCATATGAGTAATCAGGAAAGCAAACGTCAGAGTGTGTGATTTGGTGAATGCACTCATCACACCAAAGGAGATTTCAAAAATACACTGAACAAAAATATAAACGCACCACTTTTGGTTTTGCTCCCATTTTTCATGAGCTGAACTCAAAGATCTAAAACTTTTTCTGTGTACACACAAGGTTTATTTCTCTCAAATATTTTTCACAAATCTGTCTAAATTTGTATTAGTGAACATTTCTTCTTTGCTGAGATAATCCATCCACCTCACAGGTGGCATATCAAGATGCTGATTAGACAGCATGATTTTTGCACAGGTGTGCCTTAGGCTGGCCACAATAAAAGGCCACTCCAAAATGTGCAGTTTTATCACACAGCACAATACCACAGATGTCACAAGTTTTGAGGGAATATGCAATCGGCATGCTGACTTCAGGAATCTCCACCAGAGCTTTTGCCTGTGAATTGAATGTTCATTTCTCTACCATAAGCCATCTCCAAAGCTGTTTCAGAGAATTCATGAAGAAGACTGTGCGAGGAAAATGGTGGTCACACCAAATACTGACTGGTTTTCTGACCCCCCTGGACCACCCAATACAGTAAAAGTGCACATTTTAGAGTGGCCTTTTATTGTGGCCAGCCTAAGTCACACCTGTGCAAAAATCCTGCTGTCTAATCAGCATCTTGATCTGCCACACCTGTGAGGTGGATGGATTATCTCAGCAAAGGACAAAGGAGAAGTGCTCACTAACACAGATTTAGACAAATTTATTAACAATATTTGAGAGAAATAGGCCTTTTGTGTTCGTAAAAAATTTTTTAGATCTTTGAGTTCAGCTCATGAAAAATGGGAGCAAAAACAAAAGTGGGGCATTTATATTTTTGTTCAGTGTAGTTGGAGTGTCCATAAAGACTGTTTATAATGTAAAGAAGAGAATGACTATGAGCAAAACTATTATGAGAAAGTCTGGAAGATACTATTAAAGAAGAATGGGAGAAGTTGTCACCCGAATATTTGAGGAACACTTGCGCAAGTTTCAGGAAGCGTGTGAAGGCAGTTATTGAGAAAGAAGGAGGACACATAGAATAAAAACATTTTCTATTATGTCCATTTTCTTGTGGCAAATAAATTCTCATGACTTTCAATAAACTAATTGGTCATACACTGTCTTTCAATCCCTGCCTCAAAATATTGTAAATTTTGCTTCCCCACTCTGTACAGGAGAAAATAAATGCAGCAGACAAATAGGGAGAGTGTGACGGGATAAAAGTACGGTGGCCGACGAGGGCCAAACACATTGTAACAGCCCAATGTGTCTCAGTTAAGAGAAAACAGCTACAAGTACAGAAACGATGCAAATTCACAAACTTAAACACAAGTCTAAAGGAGGTACAAACAGAGGAACGTGGTGCAAATTAAACTAGAAAAGCACTCGGAGAGCGCAGACCTCCACCAAGGTGGATCAGTCCAACGCCCCTCAACACCAACAAAATTTAATAATTTGTTCCTTGTGCCAGTATCAACATTTCCTGAAAATTTCCTGAAAATCCATCTATAACTTTTTGAGTTATCTTGCCAACAGACAAACAAACAAACAAACAAACAGACAGACAGACAAACCCCGATGAAAACATAACCTCCGCCATTACACTTGGCAGAGGTAAAAATGCACTGCAAGACAAAAACAAATCGTCAGCTTCCTGGTAAAACCTGCTAAGTGACATTTTTGGCTGGGATCAAAAACCTGCTATCTCCTCTATTATAGCTTCAAATTTCAGTCTCCTGTGAAAATTGTTTACATTCCATTATAAGTACCAACATTAAAGGAACAGATTTTTTTTTGGTCATATTTCACAGTTTCCTGTTATGTAAACAGGTTTTTTTTTTCTCCTGTAAAATTTGCCAAAAGTCACATATAGCAGGTTTTATCAGGAAGCCGACGAAATGCATAATCATTAAATACTCTGCCAATAGAGAAACAATTCAAAGCACGAAATGATGCAAACCAAGAAAATATCAGCAAACAAAAAACGCTGCATAACCACTCACTACAACAGAAATGCTCCAAACCTGTAGAGGGCGCTGTCAGCAGAACAGCTCGATAGAGAGACACACAGGATGGAGAGAGAGATGGAGAACAGCTGACTGACAGTGTTTCAAACTCCAGTGGGAACACATTGAAGTTACAGCGTAGTGCGGTAATGTGACTTTTATTTGATTTAATTTGACACTAGTCTGTTGTCTATAAACGCTGCCCTCTGCAGGTCTGGAGCACTTCTGTTGTAATGACTGGTTATGCAGCATTTTTTCTTTTCTTGGTTTGCAATGTTTCTTTATTTGCTGAGCATTTGATGATCATGCATGTTTTGTTTCTTGCAGCGCATTTTTAGCTTACCGGCCGATGGTCTTCTTCTCCGAAACTACAATTCTGATTGACTTCAAACTTGGTATACAGCTTCTTTATGATCATGACAACAAAAGTTAGTGAAATTATTTGGATCTGGATCTGATTCTGGATTTGGTGCAACTTTGAAAAATTTCCCCATTATAAGAGATAGGAAGTGGATGGATGCAATAACACAGTAAATATAAATGATATCCAGTGGAAATTTCTACAGTCCAGCCCTGATGGGGAGATGACCAAAACATAATGTCCACATGCTGATCAGGATCTTCTTCTGGATCCGGGAACTTACGGAAAATTTAACATGGGCTCTTATGGGGAAAAAATTTCAATCGTCTTTTTCTCCCAAACTCCAGTTCTGATTGACTTCAAACTTAGTATAGAGCTTCTGTATGATGATGTCAACACAAGGTATTGAAATTATTTCCATTCGGATCTGATTCTGGATTTGGTGCGACTTTGAAAAATTTCCCCATTATAAGAGATAGGAAGTGGATCGATCCAATAAATCAGTATCAATGATTTGAAGTTGGAATTTGAATTTTTTACAGATCTGATTGGAATATGACCAAAACATGGACTATTTCTGTAATATAATAAATACACATAACTGGGTGATAATAAATGGCATCTGGATACATTTCCCAAAGCTTTTAATTTGGCCGGTAAGCTACAGGGCCATTGGTCCTTTTTTTTTATATGCGATGTGTGTAATACCATACGCCACCAATACGCAAGCGATGTAGTTTAATTTAACACTTTGTTTTATTTACAGAAGAAAATGACGGCGATTTAACGGCAGAAAACGAGCCACTCAAGCCAGCAGGTCGGAGACAGACCAAAACATGGTAGCCGTATGCTGATTCGCTTGGCACCATTAAACTGGATTCGAATTTGTTGTTTTGTGGTATACAAATTCTTACATGTCTGCGTGTTACAGAAGCACGTGTTTGATTGTTTACAAATAAACCCGGACACGTTACTGTCAACCACCAATTGCCGACTGTACTTCCTTCAGGCGTGCGCGGTGTGATCCTTCGCACATGTTATTTGTTTAGAAATAACCTCGTTCACATGATCAGAAGAGGATTCCCGGTGACATCATTGCTATTTCTGTAATATAATAAATACACATAAATGGGTGATCATAAATGGCATCTGGATACATTTCCCAAAGCTTTTAATTTGGCGGGTAAGCTACAGGGCCATTGTTCCTATTTTTTCATTTGCACCACGTTCCTCTTTTTGTACCTCGTTTAGACTTGTGTTTAAGTTTGTGAATTCGCATTGTTTCTGTACTTGCAGCGGTTTTCTCTAACTGAGACGCATTGGGCCGTTGCAATGTGTTTGGCCCTCACCAGCCACCGTGAACAAACATCAAATCTAAAACCAAAGTTTGGATTGGGATTTTATTAAAGGGAAGTAAAGTTGGACAAAGACCTGGGTGTTTGTAAGCTGTGTAGAACAGTGATTAAGTCCAATCTTAACACAACAAATCTTCCTTTGTTGTGTTACCACTTGGCTGCAGCACAAATACAGATCGCAAAGACGTGGATATTCTGCAGCCAAAACTAAGTCACAGCTCGACGATTTCCGTGGTAAGCGCAGCATCCATGCCAGGTGTCTTACTAGGGACTACAGTGGAGTGCAGTATTTCTCTGATAAATGCCTGTCAGTGCTGTACAACTGCAAGTCCAAACATTTGGGGAGACTGTGTGAAATGTAAATAAAAACAGAATGTATTGATTTGTAAATATAATGACCCTTTATTTTACTGACAATACAGAAAAAATATCAAATGTTTGTACCGTTTTAAGAAAAAAATAAGGTAAGTTGGGACGAGGCAACAAAAAGCAGGAAGTGTGTGGGGTATTAAAATGAAACAACTGGAGGAAAGTACATTCTTTCAGTTGTCATATTGATCTTTTTTATCTTGTACATATTGGAAAAAATTCTAGCTCCAACTGTTTTAACAATGTTTAATATCTATCTATCTATCTATCTATCTATCTATCTATCTATCTATCTATCTATCTATCTATCTATCTATCTATCTATCTATCTATCTATCCATCCATCCATCCATCCATCCATCCATCCATCCATCCATCCATCCATCCATCCATCCATCCATCCATCCATCTGAAACATTTATGTTTAAAATTGTATACAGTCCCTAATAAATAAAGTATTTCCATCCATCCATCTAAACCCATCCATCCATCTAAACCCATCCATCCAAACCCATCCATCCATCCAAACAAACAAACAAACAAACAAACAAACAAACAAACAAACAAACAAACAAACAAACCCATCCATCCATCCATCCATCCGTCCATCCGTCCAAACAAACAAACCCATCCATCCATACAAACCCCTCCCTCCCTCCAAACAAACCCATCCATCCATCTAAACCCATCCATCCATCCATCCATCCATCCATCCAAACAAACAAACAAACAAACAAACAAACAAACAAACAAACAAACAAACAAACAAACCCATCCATCCATACAAACCCCTCCCTCCCTCAATCCAAACAAACAAACAAACAAACCCATCCATCCATTCATCCAAACATATGAATATGAAATCGATATTACAATATTATATATGGTGCAACTGTAACCACACAATGTCCTCTGGGATTAAGAAAGTATTCTGAATTTTGTTACTATTAGTGGCAACAGGTCAGTAACATGACTGGGCATGAAAAAAAAAAAAAGAAACTTGCAAAGGCAGAGACTCTCAGAAATAAAGCCTGGGCAGAGGTTCACCAATCTGTGAAAAACTGTTTCCCCAAATTGTGAAGACTTTGAATGTCTCATCATCCACTGCACATTATACAATCAAAATATTCAGGAAATCTGGAGAAATCTCTTTGCACAAGGGACATGGGACAGAATTGGATAGCCATAATCTTTAGGCCCTCAGGCAACACTGCATTAAAACCAGGCATGGAGTGTTCCTGAGCCAATGCAATAATATCCATGACTGTGAACACAGGTCATTGTGCCTTCCACACATGTAGATTTGGGCAATTAACCGACGAGTAATAATTTAATCGAGCAAATTGTTATCGACAATTAATTGATAGTCGAATAATTGTTTACATCCCTTACACTAATGCTAAACCACATAATGCATCTGTTCCAATGGCATGTCTTTGTAGTAGAGGAGTCCAGTTGCTGAACTGTCAAATGCAGAGTTAGCGGTAACAATCATTCCTGGATATTACTGAATATTATCTGCAAATGATTCCTATGCGACAGTCACATCCACTGCATTTGGGATTCACTGGTCTGTTATGAATGACATCTATTTGAAGATAAAGAATGACTTTCAATAGAAATGTCATATAAAATCAGAACAGAAAATTAATGTTTACATTGAACAAATGTAATAAAACCTGTGCCAGATTCCATTCTGAATGTTAGAACTGGTAGCTGTGCGCCTAATAATATGACCTATAGTGCAGTAAATCTGTATAATCTTTGAAAAGAACTGAAACAAGGTATCCTGAGATGAAAATTCAATTTAGAATCCCAGTGGCTTTAATAAATGGGAGGAAATGTGCAGTTTTATATATAATTGGATCAAGAAGATTTAGGAAGAGAAAAGCTTTACCTCATCTTCGGCCTTTCTGAGCTTATCAGTTTCATGATAAGCATTTTGTAAATCAAAGCTGTACGGGATTTTATACGACACAACAGCTGAGCTCATAAGTAACTACTTTGTAACTGGATATCATTTTAAAACAGGCTGTTTCTAGAAGTATAGTGGATGACGAAACATCTGGCAACTGCTTTCTTCAGTCACACATCCTCGCATATGAGGCCGATTCACCAGCAAACTTTGTTCAGTGAGGTTTTCACGGGCATCGCGGATCAGCGGGGAGAAGTGACAGCGATGTCTAACAGTGAGGGTAAAAAAGAGGAATCTGATGAATGTGGATGTCAGAGCATCAAAGCAAACTCCCTGATTCAAACCATCAGAGGGGAAAGACATTTGATAAAAGCTGGTGTTTAGAGAGTCATTTAAATCAAGTTAGCAGCAATACAGCATTTACAGTATGATTGTATGATTGTATTTATTTATGTATCTATTTTCTGAATGGTTTAGAATGAAAATGTTGGATTTGGATGCAGATTTAGAATTACAAAATGAATAATGTAGGAACCTTCTAAACCAGCATCCAGAAGTGAGGCTACACTGTGTCTGAATTTCATACTTGCTAATTTTAACCATCTATTTGCAATATAGCTGTGTGGTTGTATGAATAAATTGTGGCTTTTATGGAAATACATCAAAAAAAAAAAAAAAAAAAAAAAGAGCAATGCTGGCCAGGTGATGCTGTTTAATAATCTCACAAGCAGGAAAAACTAAATTCATAGACCAACGCTTGTGTCATCTTTCAAACTGAGGCCCAGTTTCATGGGTTTTTTTTTTTGACTTTTTATTTAGATATTTTCATTTTTCCACAAAATAAAACATTCTCTGACATAAGACCCTAAGAATTAAAGCACAGGTAAATGGAATACAATATGAATACCATAAGGCAGGGGTGTCAAACTCATTTTAGTTCAGGGGTCACATTCAGCTAAATTTGATCTGAGGTGGGCCGAACCGGTAAAATAATAACATAATAATATATAAATAATGTCAACTTCAAACTTTTCTCTGTTTTAGAGCGAAAAAACTAAATTTACATTATGAAAAGGTTTACATCTACAAATTATCCTTTCAAAAGATGTGAATAACATAAACAAACTGGAAAAAATAAGTGTACTTTTAACAATACTCTGCCTCAGTTTATCATTTACACATGTACATTTTAACTTACAGATCACAGTGGATCTACAAATATACAAAACATTTAGTAAAAGGCAGAATGTTGTTAAAATTGTACTTACTTCTCTTAAGACATTTCAGGTTGTTCATATTTGTTTAGGTTATTCACATTTTTTGCGACATTATACTTTGTTTTAGTGTAAATATATAAAAATATTTACATTTACAAAGAGAAAAATTTGGAATTGTCATTATTTATATGTTATTGCGATAGTATTTTTCTGGTTCCACCCACTTGAGATTTATATTGGTCTGAATGTGGAACCTGAACTAAAATGATTGTTAACCCTCCGGTATCCGGGTGCGCCTTTTAGGCACACTTTGAACTTCGTGTTAAAAAACTTCATATTACTTTTCTTTTACTTTTTTACTTTTCATATTTCTTCCATTTGATATGTATGATTAGGGCTGACCTTGATTTACAAAAATAAAATCAGACTAGAGCAGAAAAATAAATCAGTATTTAATATTTAATAGTTTGATTTATAGGTGTGCATTTTACGCACACTTGGTGACAGATGCTAGTATTTTTTAATATTTGACCTAGCGCCAAAAATAATCATGCAAATTAACCAGTGCTGCTGTTAATCACTGACATATGCTAGGCTGAAAAAATCAAATAATATGTGATCCACTTTTTATGTAGTATATCAAAAAAAGAAAAAAAAAAAATTTGCATCCAAAAAAAAAAAAGTTTGTTTACATTACAAACACGGCATTTAAGGGTTAAAAAATGTTACAATTATTGAGTATTCGGTATTTTTATTTTAGGCTCAAGTTGATGAAATAGAAAAAAAGTGTACAAGAATTAAAAACAAACTGTATGAAAAATTTTTTGACATTATTCCACAAGTGTGCAAAAAAGGCACACTTAGTACTTAGTAAGGGCCTTGCTGGATGGGATACTGGAGGGTCAATATCTTAGTGTAATTTTTGTATTTCACAAATTCATCCCAAGGGTCGGACTGGACCCTATGGTGGGCCAGATTTGGCCCCTGGGCCGCATGTTTGACACCTGTGCCATAAGGGGAAATCACATGAAAAACTAGAAAAGCACTCGAAGAGCGCAGACCTCCACCAAGGCAGATCAGCCCCCCCGATCACCACCTAAATTTAATCATTTGTTCCTTGTGCCAGTATTAACATTCCCTGAAAATTTCCTGAAAATCCATCCATAACTTTTTTGAATTATCTTTCTAACAGACAGACAGACAAACCCAGATGAAAACATAACCTCCGCTGTTTCACTTAGCGGAGGTAATAAATATTTGTTTTTACCAAGGAAAATTACAGCAGTACAATATCAGTCACAGAGAGACATAACAATTTTATAATAGCTCCCATTCCTTCATCAGTCACCCAAATAGTTTTATGGGGTTTTTTATGTTCATTTTGTTAAAGTTCTACTTATAGTCTTCTAAGCCAATCAAGGTGTTTTTCTCTAAACCTTTTAAAACAAAACCATGACACTGAGCCTGTTAACATGACCATAAAAATTAGATACCTGGGAGTAATCAGACCATTGTAAAAAATTGGATCTGATGGATGCGTTTCAGAAATGTGATAATAGAAAAACCATTTTCTTTTTCATGCATGTGTGAAGATGTAGAAGAACAAAAATAAATTGAGATATTTGTGCATGTTTATCCATTAATCTGGAGTATTGAGGAGAAATCTAGGTGGGTTCATCCATCTATCTCTCATAATCATAACTGCTGTTATTTGATAAACCATATCGCATTGTGCTGTTTTTATGATCGCTTAAATAATCTGATAACTCTGGAAATCTAATAATGCTCATATTTTTGTGTAAAAAGGCTCAGTGTCAGACTGACTACATCAAACAGTTAGATAGTATTTTTATGATCTTTTTTTGTACACAACCTTACAGAAAATGACCTGAATTGCATGTTACAACATGTGATAATATGTTTCCTACATATCATGTGTGATCACATATGACTGATTAAATGTGGACTGCATGGACTAGTTACAGTTTTACAAAAATGAATGAATTTCATGAATGCAAAAACATAAGAAATTCATTTCTCTTTTTTCTAACGGCACAGATTTCCCCATGCCAGCCTAAAAACAAACTGGATGGCTGGTTGTTTTGTGTTCAACACCCAGAGCTCACTGTAAACTGGAAAGCTTGTGCTGCAAATAGCAAAAAAACACTAAACAAAATGAGAATGTGCTGTATAACTGTCAAATGAATAAAGTAGTGGTTTGTGGCCTGCTTTGATTTCATTTTTTTTTTTGGTTTTTTTAGACTTTTTTTTTGGAAAACAAAGAAAAAAAAAGAAGTAAATGAGATACAGAGCTGTACTAGAGCACTGTGTTAGAGATGTGCACCAGAGAGAGAAACAAAATATTCATTCATTTTCTGTACCCGCTTTATCCTCACTAGGGTCACGGGGGTCGCTTGGAGCCTATCCCAGCTACTTAAGGGCGAAGGGGGGGTACACCCTGGACATTTCGCCAGTTCATCGCAGGGCTGAACATACAGAGACAAACAATCGCTCTCACATTCACACCTATGGGCAATTTAGATTAACCAGTTAACCTATCAGCGCATGTGTTTGGATGGTGGGAGGAAGCCGGAATACCCGGAGAGAACCAACGCAGACACGGGGAGAACATGCAAACTCCACACAGAAAGGTCCCACCCCCTGTCGACTGGCGTTGGAATTGAACCCAGAACCTTCTTGCTGTGAGGCACGAGTGCTAACCACTGCACCACCATGTCGCCCAGAGAAATAGCAAAAGACTAAACAAAATGAGGATGTGCTGTATAAATGTCAAATGAATAAAGTAGTGGCTTGTGGCCTGCTTTGATTTCATATTTTTTTTGTGTTTTTTAGACTTTTTTTTTTGGGAAACAAAGAAGAAAAAAGAAGTAAATGAGATACAGAGCTGTACTAGAGTACTGTGTTAGAGATGTGCACCAGAGAGAGAAACAAATATGTGAAGAAAAAATGCACACCGAATCATGTGGTGCATCAAATTGAGTTCCACGTCACAGTAAGGCTGAACTGTGTTGTACTGAATTGCAGTTGGTTTTTACGAATCTTTATCAGGTTGTTGAAAATGCATTAAGATAAATGGCACATTTACCTCCTTGATGGAGAAGCATGTGGTTTAACTACATTCTAGAGTGGTTCACCTGCAGAAATAAAGACATAATAGCACTAAAACCTGGATAAATGCCTGACATTTTCTATGCTTGATACTTGTTTTCTTTCATCAAGAGCCAGCATTTATGCGTACTATGGATGTTAGAAAATTTACAACATAAAAATATGAATACATTCTTCACCGATGCAGTCATGAAGTGATTTTTTTAAAAACTGTTTTTATTTTTAGTAGGATTTACTACATTTATTAATGTTGGAGCTGTTTTACTAAAGACAATACTTGTAAAATAAGTGTAAAATAATTTCATGTCTTCTGTTCTTTGGCTGTAATCCAGCTGCGTCTTCAACTGAAAATGTCCATTGACTTAAGAAAAGCTTCAAAAGCAAATCTGAAGAGTAGTGTTTAGAGTGAGGCTGTTTAACCCATAAAGACCCAGTGCTACTTTTTCGGGCCGTTCCCAAATGACTTTTTCTCTTTACTTAACCTTTCTTATGTAATTTATCACCCTTTATTATAATATTACCCTCTGTATTTTGCATTTTTCACTAAAAATTATGTATTTTCCTATATTTAATTTAGATGTTCGTTCAAAAACAGTTATTGCATATTTTAGATCAGTAGATGGATTTGGTCGCTAGTGGATGTTTTTGGTCTTTATGGGTTAAAGGATGTTTTAAAGTATACTATTTTTCTGCAGAGTCAAGTTTGTGGACAGTGAGTGTTGGAAAAAAACGGGTGGACATTCAGAGCTGATCTTCTTTTCTATAATGTGAACTGGACCAAACCGCTCATAATCAGTGCTGCTGGGTCAGCTGTTATGAGACTGTGCTTTATCATCTGTTTACATGGAAGTTAGTTGACCGCCCAATAAACAGATAAGGAAATAAAATAATGAATTATGCCATGAATATTTAAATGTTCCTGTGGGCGTTCAACCAATGTTGTACTCAAAATGTTATGGGATTGTGAAACACTCAGAGTCAACACCTCCCTCAAGTCTGCAAAAAAAACTTGTCATTTTAATGTTTTATTTAATATGTGTTGTGTTTTCAAATAAAGCCTCAATCTCAAAAAAGCACAAAAGTCTGGAATTAAGTAACAATGGTTTAAAATGAAATAAAATTATATCCCATTAATTCAATGTAATTCACTTTTACTTTTACTTATATAAATGATAATGACATGGCAATTTATTAACTAAGTTGCCTCTTCCTTGTCTCAACCCATTCATTGGCACTTCCCTCTTTATTTATGATTACTTTTAGATATTTTTACCCAGAAATGTATTACACAGACCACAGAATCAGTGGATAGAGGAACAGTTTGACCAGATTCAGATCTAGACACATTTGTTTCTGAATTGCTGTGTTGAAGCCAATAGTTTGTAATTTGATTGTTGCCATTTTGGCTTTTTAGAGCCAAAAGTGACCCTATTTGGACAAAAGAGTTGGAATAACAGGAGCTCAAAAAGTCAAAGGTTGAATTCATGGTAAGTGTTAGCTAACTCACAAGGTAAACGTCACCAACTGCTGTGTTAGCAAAGTCATTTTACAGTCATTAGTGGGATATATTAACATCAACAACAGTCGGAAGAAAAATTGTATTTTGCTAAATAAACTGAAACTCTGATTCAACATGGCATCAACATTTTCCATTTACACTGAGATCTTCTTAATAACGGAAAATTTACACATGGACTTTTGGAACATTTATAACAGGTTCCAAACAAATCTGATGAAAGTGGCAAAAAAAAATTGACTTAATATGTTTATAAAGAAAAACAATGTACGACCACCAAACATTCATAAACCAGTGTGAGCAGGAGCAATGGAGGCAAGGTCACATGATTAGGACAGAGTTGGATTTGAACTACCAACCCTTCAGTTACTGGATGACCTGCTCTACCTCCTGAGCCCCAGCTGCCCCAGTACCCATCAGTAGTCGCTTTTCCATTGACCTTCAAATTGTGTGAATATAATTTCCGCAGAAAAATTTACCTAATGGTAAAACGACAATTTCGCTGAAACTCTTGTTTTTCAATTAAAAGTTTTTGCGCTGGCAACAGGTGGTTTTCTGGGCGTAGCACAAACTGTATAGTATGCAAAACTGCAATGGAAAGACCTTTTTGCGCAACTAGAGTCACGTGAATAAAAAAAAAAAAAAAAACATGTTGATGGACATTACAACAAGCGAAGAAGAGTTTTAAAAGAAACATGACATGTGGACACACCAGGAAACTGAACCATTTTTTAACTTTAGTACAGGATGAATGAATGAATGAATGAATGAATGAATGAATATTTTATTTCAGTTATGTACAAAACACATACATATTAAAAAAAACAACATAAAATTAACACAATTGTTAACTGAAAAAGGAAGAAGCTGAAGCCAGAGGTTTATTTCTGCTTCTCCTATTCCCATCCTTACTCCAACTCCACACCTGAAGTTGCAGCAGATAAAACACTAACACAAATTAGTCTACATTCGGTTTCTTAAGTCACTTTGAAATCATATTACTTTCATAGCCCTTGAGAATTTGATAAATTAAAGCTTTTTCGAAACTCGACAGCGAGCTACACAGTTTCACTTCATCCTTCAATTTGTTCCATAATTTGACACCAATAACAGAAACACGGTGATATTTAACGTTTGTTCTTACTTTACATGTTTCAAACACAAACATCCCTCTTAAATTATAATTCCCTTCTCTTAGCTTAAAAATGTTCTGAATACAAACAGGAAGATTTTTACTTTTAGCACGAAACATAAATTCCATTGTTTTTAAATATACAATATCAAAAAATTTTAGTCAGCCAGATTCTACAAAAAGTGGATTACTTGATTGGAGATAACCAGCTGTGTTTATGACTCTAATAGCTTTTTTTTGGAGTTTAATTATCGGGTCTATATTAGTTTTATACACATTGCCCCATATTTCCACACAGTACGACATATATGGCATTACAAGTGAACAATACAATATATACAAACATTTTTTGTTAAACAAATCTCGAGTTTTATAAAGAATCGCAAAAGCCTTGGACATTTTATATTTGATATATTCTATTTGTGGTTTCCAACAGAGTTTATGGTCAATAATCACTCCCAATGAAAAAAGGTAAACGACGTGCACATCCAAAAATAGGAGGTGCACAGGATCCCAAAAAAATTAACCATGAAAAACAGGTTGTGCGGACCTTCCTTTATTTTTTCAACAATAATCATTCCCAAAAAATTTTTTTCATACACTCTTTCAATTTCAATTCCAGATAGAGGAGTAATATATAATAATAATGAAAATATCTCTAAATCAACACGATATTTATGTTCATCGCCATGTTTATGGAATGAATAAACAAACAAATCATCGCATTTGTGATTTAATGGAAAAACCAACATTTAGCGGTTCTGTCGTTCAACATTTTGGAAATCTCGGTAAAGTTTTGCACAGATGTCCAATGGAAAATCCACTGGTGACATTACAACTTGAAGATGCTTCAACACTGGCTTTATTTTTGAGCTGAGGTCCTTGCCCTTGTTAGTTCTCCTAGCATTTCCTTGCTCTGATATCACAGTTTGTCCAAATGCTGTTCACTCTTGGTCTCCAACCTGTTGCTGGGTCTTTTGGGTCATCTTTACATTCATTCTTCCTTTTTCATTTTGTCAAGTATCCTTTTTGTTACTCCCTCATGTCTTCATTACCTCGTGCATTGAGGGCGAACAGGGTAGTGTTTCCACCTGCGTTTGTGTGCGTGTGAAGTAAATGTCACCATCAGATGCATCTCTCTTTATGAAACCCGGTAAACACTTTACAGTATATCCTCCTGAGACCCAATAAGTAAAAGTTTTGGCGTTTTTACTTTAAATAATCGCCTTGATTTGAAGCAGCTTTTTCTCAGACACATTATTTATTTATTTTTGGAATGTTCTTGCAATGGACTTTTTTTTTTTTTTTTTTTAATTAAAGCTATGAAACTCTTGTCCACTTAAGGGTACAAATATGCATTGCTGGGTCTCAGGAGGATATTGACTGAGTGATTAACACTAACCCTGTTGTTTAAACATGAACATGATGGCATCAGAATGTCCAGTTAAACATAGGAACAGGACCACAGAAAACTCACAATGCTGTATATAAACCCTATTTGCATGGGACAAGTTTTGGTTGCAAACCTCTAGAAATTAGTAAGAAGGTTGTCTGTAACTTGTATTATAAAAATTCCACTGCATCCCGAAGGTCCTATGATAATATTAGTCCTGTGTGAATCATCAACTCTTCTCTCTTTGGTGAGATGGACAGCATTTTTTTTGTTTCCTCTGTTTCCTGTTCAAGGATGATGGCGGGTGTGCTGCTGGTGATAAAGCAATCTTTTAACGTGGAAATCCACATGGCTTTTGAGGCAATGCAACATGGATATCCATTGAAAGAGCAAACTTAAATCTTTCAGAAGTGCAACATCTGAAAATATGAATGGATGACAAGCATGAAAGCTACAATAAGGAGCATTTTTCTGTCTTTCAACAGTTGTATGTAAGTGCAGAACCTACACTTGCAACATTTGGCGTTGTAACCAATGAATAATGTCAGTAAACTTGAGTTAGGATCATGTTTCTGTTATCCTTTACATATCTATTGCATGAAATACAGATGTCGGAGGTTAATTTCCAAATCACCTTAGGTCCAAATGTTATACTAGTCCAATGTCCCAAAATTACACAAGAAACATGATCAATTCAATATAGTGCTATAATATAAGTATGCATTTCATTATCACCATTAAAAGCACATAACAGAAAAGAAACCACAGAAAACCTCTAAGAGCAAGCCGATACTGACAGTGGTGAGGGAAAACTTTCAACTTCGTAAGAAAAAAATGTACTTTTGTTTTCCATCTTGAAAACAAAATTGGGATGGTGGGATGTGTTGAGATGAAACTAGAGCCCAACCAATATGGGATTTTTGGGACCATGCCAATACCGATATTGGGGGCTAAAAAAAGCCGATATCCGATATTGGCCGATAACCGATATATTGGCCGATATATGAAATAAGCACACTGATCTACACAGGATATAATAATCTTATATTAGATAATTGTGGACAGGTGGATAAACAGTTGCATAAATCTTTATCTCACAAATATAATTTACACAACTTTCAAATGCAAACTATGCAATCACAAAAATAATTAGAACAAAAAATATGACTTACCACAAAATTATTTTTTCACTCACAAATTTTGATGTGTCTGCCTCACGGCACAACAACTTCTTATGTGGACTAAGGACTAAACTGAGCATGTGCAGAGTGAATTAGGTGAGTCCTAAGTTGTTCCTGATTGGAGCAATTGCAAGAGTTACAACTGACCCACGTTACAACTGTCCCCAGTCTCCCCTACACTATTAACACCCAGGTCTGCTGGCAGAAACTGTGAGGTAGACAGGAAGTGCACGGACATGGGTGTGTGTGTGTGTGTGTGTGTGGGGGGGGGGGGATACTTCATAAGACGAGGGGGGGTTAGCAGTCCATCCTTGTCAGAGTGCGTGAGCGGGGGGGGGGGGGGGGGGGGGGGGGGGGGGGTAGCTCCGTGATTATGTGATTGTGTGTGTGTGTGGGGGGTGATAGCGTCATTATCCGAGCAGGAGTGAAAGTGAAACTAACTCGCTTTAAAGTTCCTCTTATTCTCCGGACAGCACTCACTCACACACACACACACACACACACACACACACAGGAGCAGCGAGCGACAGAATCTCCGCGCAGCAAAATAAGTTAGTATATCGGCTACATATTGGCCCATGTTGATTAATTGGTGATACGCTATAATCGGCCGATTAATCGGTCAGGCTCTAGATGAAACTGTAGCAAACTGTTTGGAAATAGATCATCATGCTAACCCTATAACGCCAAATGTATCATATTCAATACATGAGTTTTGAAGCCCTTACTTGATCAGTAGGATTTTTTTTTCTTGAAAAACCTGACGCAGCGTTTCCACTGGCAAGGTCAAAATCTTTGCCGCCACACCATACATTTCATACAAAAAGAAATCATCACCGTCACATTAGACTTATTATACATATATATATAATATACAATAGGCCGGGACAAACGTCCTGCCCTCTCAAATGAAAGTTTAAGGAGGTAGAGAAAAGGTAAATGAGCGTTAAGTTCCAGTTTAACTTCTGCCCCCCCATACATGGATAATCCACCAGAAAACACCTATGTAAATATATGCTTTTATGTCAAATATTTGAGTATAGTTTTAATTTATTACAATTTTGATTTTATATACCTAATATTTGGAACCGATATTCACTTTGGAAGTCTTTGAAAAGGTTTGTTAAGCATCTTTGTGTTACTTATGCAATAAATTATATACATTTTTCAAACAGGATTTTATATTTTTTGTGTGTTTTTTGGTCTTTTGTGTTGATATAGTAGGTTAAAGTGAAAAAATAATAAGCAGATGAGATAGATGAAGATGTGCTGAAAAAAAAACAAACAAACATGGATCTCGTTAACATTTCTTTATATAGTATATAAAGGCAAAATCAAAAGTACTCAAAAACAGCAAAAATAGGCTCAGACCCCTAAGGCTTAATGAGGAAGGAGGCACAACTTTTGCCAATTTTGAAAAGGAATTACCAATTTGTTAGACATGTTCGTGTTATATTATGTTTTTATTAGTTCAAAAATAATAATATTTCTTAATTGAGACCCGATGTACCTAATATGATTTGATAAAAATGTTTTGGGTTGTTCGGACGGACCAATAAAGGCTCCAGTTTCAAAGAACTGGGATTTTGTCAATGATTTAATGATTTAAGCTTTATAGAGTTAATTACAGCTGAAGTAAGAAAAAAAAAAAAAGCAGCATACATTTGCAAAGTGCCACTTCATTACTCAATCTATCCTAGAGGCATGTTACTTGATCTAATGACTCAATTTTCCGACATCAACAAGCTTTTCACTTTACTCTGACTTTATCACTTTTTACTCCTCACTCTCATCCTATTTCCTGTATCTTCTGCACCGACTTCATTCAGATTCTCTCCAATTCTCGTTCCCATCTTCAAAGTAGTACAAGGAATTACCTCAAGCACAGCTGTATCAGATGCATGTGTATGTTAGCGAGCGTTAGTTTGACTCCTCGCTGGAATCATCACCGAGTGGATCACCGAAGGGGTTCTGGCCTGACAGCTGTGCAGGGGAGCGCAGGATGCAGATGTAATATCCTGCTATCATTCCCCATCGGAATCATCAGACTTCCAGGAGCAGTTGGAAGGTGCTGACAGGTATCTACTGCCACTTAAAAAAAAAAAAAAAAGACTCAATTTACTGTTTTTCGCAGCCAAGACGTGCCGGCCAAGAAATAGAGTTTGAAATGGACAAAACGCCACTGCAAATTGGTGTAATAAAATGGGTGTTTTTCGCTGCAAGAGTCAATAATAAATCAAGACCTGATGTGCTCCAGGAGAACTACTGTGATGAAATTTCTGCCAAGTTCAAAGCACCATGTAAAATATGCGTTAAAGGACATACTTTCAGATGTATGTGTCATACACTATGCATCTTACCTCCCTCTCTGCTGCTGCTTCCGCTGTAAACTGGGGCAATGTTTAACGACACTCCTGTTCGGAACATTTCTCTTCAAGCAATGAAACTGAGAGAAAAATATATACTGAGACAATCCGACAGATAAAATTTAAAGTGTCTATGGTTGAGACTATTGGAATATATCACCTACATTATTGCACTAGTGACCTGTGGTTTTCCAGTGTATATTCTGTTTAGTGTCAGTTGGTCGTTATCGCATTCATAGGTGATACCGAGAGGTACCTGAGTCGAGTCGAATTGAGTCGGTTCCACGTAATGGAAACGCGGCATAATATTATTATAGATTAACAATAATTTTAAAAATCTCACACTTTTGGGTTCATCACATTGTGTCAGACTTTTGTCAGTGATGTCAAAGATCATTTGATGAGAAAATTACAAGTAAAGCTCCATTTACAGACGGTTTTAGCAAATGTCTCAGCAAAACAACAAGAAGCACGTACAGGGTGGGGAAGCAAAATTTACAATGAACATTTAGTTGTTTTTTCTCAGCAGACACTACGTCAATTGTTTTGAAACCAAACATATTCTGATGTCATAATCATACCTAACACTATTATCCATACCTTTTCAGAAACTTTTGCCCATATGAGTAATCAGGAAAGCAAACGTCAAAGAGTGTGTGATTTGCTGAATGCACTCGTCACACCAAAGGAGATTTCAAAAATAGTTGGAGTGTCCATAAAGACTGTTTATAATGGAAAGAAGAGAATGACTATGAGCAAAACTATTACGAGAAAGTCTGGAAGATACTATTAAAGAAGAATGGGAGAAGTTGTCACCCGAATATTTGAGGAACACTTGCGCAAGTTTCAGGAAGCGTGTGAAGGCAGTTATTGAGAAAGAAGGAGGACACATAGAATAAAAACATTTTCTATTATGTCAATTTTCTTGTGGCAAATAAATTCTCATGACTTTCAATAAACTAATTGGTCATACACTGTCTTTCAATCCCTGCCTCAAAATATTGTAAATTTTGCTTCCCTACTCTGTAGCTGAACAACTGTGATTTAGGAATAGGTTACGTCTTTTTTTTTTTTTAATTTTTTTTAAAATTTATCTTTTTATGAGCAATGTAACAGTACATACAAAGGAGCAGAATTACAGTGCATTCATTATACATTGCCTTTTATATCACTTTTCCCCATGCCCGATCCAACCCCAAGGCCCTCCAAGAAGGGGCAGCAGCAGAAACAAGAACATCATAACAGTCTCTGAGCAGTAGAAAATCAAATAAGTACAAGCAGTATCAAATCTGTGGTGTACAAGAATATTAACTGAACTAATGGAAATAGATGAAAATAAAAATAAAAATAAATAAATAAATAGAATACGTTAAGTCTTAAGCTGAGAGAGTTGGTTTCACTGGTTGTATTTAAAGTAATGTTAAATGACTTAGAGGCTTTCATATTTAGTTAGATATCTTCCTGATTCAGAGGTGGGAAAGCTACTCAAGCACAAGTACAGATACTTGATACTTGCCAGGAGTCTCTTGTCTGTTGTATCTTTTACAGCGTTATATCTATTATGCATGACATGCAGTCACGTCTATGTGTGAAAGTTCAATCCATTTACTAAGAAATTGCTCTTCGTTGACTAAAGTTGCACCATAAAATAAATGGATGTGTTAAAATCAAGGTTATAATAGTTTTGGATTTTTCATTATAGTTTAGTTTTATTCAGTTTTGACTTTTTTTTTCTCTAATTCAGTTAGTTTTAATAAGTTTTTAGAGCAAGTTTGCTAGTTTTTATTAGTTTTTTGTTATTTTCTAAATGCTTAGTTTTAGTTTAGTTTTAGTTTCTTTATATCTTTTCTCTTCTTCGCTGTCATATTCAAATAAATCCCAGACAGGACTCTACTGCTTTCTCCCAACTTTCGTCTCCATGTTTCCAGGTAGAGTGGGGACCAGAAGATGACTCTAAACGACAAGTGACGAACCGTTAAATATCATATGGTGCCAGCAGCTAAATTTGCTTGAGGGAAATAAATCGATTTCTTATCAATCCAACATTGACAAAGACGAAAACTAAGGAAATTTTATCCATAATTTTTATACGTTTTAGTTAGTTTTGTAAGCACACAATACAGTTTCAGTTAGTTATGTTTTTTTTTTCTTTTAATTATAGTTTTTATTTATTTAAGTTAACGAAAATGCTTTTACAATTCTAGTTTTCGTCATTTCGTCAGTTTTCGTTAACGATAATAACCTTGGTTAAAACTAAAGTAACAAGTTTGTTTTCAAAATGTAAGAAGTCAAAAGTACAGCTATTTGTGTTAAAATGTAGAAAACAAAAGTTATCAGAACAATGACTGCTCAAATGTCCACATCTGTTCAGCTTCATATAGATATTTATGTTGATTATTTCTAACAGTTATTTACTGAAACGCATTTGATATCACAGGATTCTGCAAATAAATTGTATCTTCATTATTTCTACATATCTGTAATCCTGTGAAAACTTAACTATACTGACCATCTTGACGAAGGCACCCACACACTTTTCCTGGTTCAATAAAGATTAAATTAAATGATTACAAATGTGACAGAAAAAAAGCAGCGCAGCAGATGAATTGTTGCTACTTTTAATAATTTTACTGACACCAGTGATTTTCCATCTTTTTTTCATTACTTGTTATATTTCAGTGTCTAAGGTTGTTACATAGGGCTGGAGGGCAGATGTGAATGCAGCCAGGGTCCTTACATTTTTGGAGAAAGCTGCACTAATGGTCTTGGGTCTAAAGAGAGTATATGCCAAAGTCAAGACGAGGATGTGTCTGACTCTGTTAATCTGCTCCTCTCACATTCGTCAGGTTGGTTAATTAAGAGATTCTTGATGACATATGTCAGAAATGCCTCCCACACGTAGTAACAAAAAAGTGATTTTTTTTTTTTTTTCCAGATTTACACAGTAGTGAAGACACGACCGAACCTTTAGGGCAGTGATTCTCAAAAGGTGGGGCGGGCCCCCCTGGGGGGGGCACAAAGGCTTGCCAAGGGGGGCATGGGATTATTCCTAGGTGTTTATTTTTTCTTCAGGTTCAAACATGTAGCAGGTGGAACTAATGTTTTAGCATTGGAGCACCCTGGACTCATTTTAGGGACATACAACAAATAAATCTACTGCCATGGTGATCTGCCACTAGACTAGACCAAGAGTTTAGGTTTGGACAATGGACAAGGACTGGACTGGAAAAGAAAAATGTGCAATGTTTCTGCTTTTGCACAGTTTGTACAGTTTTCACTTTGATGTTCTCAGATGTGCAGTGTAAACAGGCTCATTGCAGCCATTGATATTGTTAAAATGTTCATCTTTGTTACCAAATGTGTTTGTTGTTCTAAAAAAAAAAAGTACCTTATTGTCATAGTTGTAAGATAATTACACATTTCCTATTTTTATTTTGAAAAATAATGTCTCAGGGAGCAGTCTTGTTGAGTTCATTTGTATTGTTCAATCAAAAATCTATGTTATTTTTAATTTGCGCAACAAATTATTCAAGGAAAAGCAAAAAGTATTGTTACGATATTGATGTTTCTTTCAATAAAAGTAATAATTGCACCACAGGTACAATGTTGTTGGGGTTGAGGGGGGCGTGGAGATTTTTCATGCTCCAAAGGGGGGCCCCGACAGAAAAAGATTGAGAACCACTGCTTTAGGGCAATCTATGTAATCTTTCATTTAATATGATAATAAAGCATTCATCATTGAGCTTTTAGCCTTTTGTATGTTTTTCAGTATCTGCCTACCACTTCTCTTCAAGTTGTTCTTTCATGTATTTCTGTTTTGCAGGAATTTGCAGATCATCATCCCACTCACCAACTACAAACCGCTTCCACCCTCCAATCTAAATACCATCGAAATGAAACCTGCAAAACTTTAAGCCAACTTTGTGAAATGATTGTGGGAGGTGAGTTATCACAGGACGATGTGAGGAGCGTAACGACGAGAAAACTTTCATGAAGTGTGAGAGAAACAGCTGCTAAATGAAGAAACAAATGTTCAACCAACTACACTCCTGTCACAATCACAGTGGCACTGGTACACAACAGCTGGTGGTTTCCCGACACATTTACAGCACTAGAACAGTTTTTACTGGGCAGATGAGGAAAAAATGCACAATTACACACACATTAAAAGTCTGTTTGTAAAACTCAACAATAGTGGAACAAGGACGCAGAAGTTACCCAAAAGGTGCTTGACGAGGTTATTATCGTTAGCAAAAACTAACGAAATGATGAAAACTAGAATTGTAAAAACCTTTTTGTTAACTGAAATAAATAAAAACTATAATTAAAAGAAAAAAAAAAGATAACTAACTGTAACTGTATTGTGTGCTTATAAAACTAACTAAAACGTATGAAATTATGAATAAAATTCCCTTCGTTTTCGTGTTTGTCAACGTCGGATTGATATGAAACTGATTTATTTCCCTCAAGCAATTTTAGCTGCTGGCACCATATAATATTTAACTCACTGATATTTAACTATGTTTTTTTCTATTATTTGATTTTTCGTGCATTGTTTATCATTATTATTATTATTTTTCTATTGTTTGATTTATTTATTTATTTTTATTTGTGTATTGTTTATTATTATTCTTATTATTCTTATTATTATTCTTATTAATATTCTTCTTCTTATTATTAGTTTTATTTCATATGTTTTGTATTATGTCTGTGTCTGAAATAAACTAACCTAAACCTAAAGTCACATGTGGTTTACAGTCATCTTCTGGTCAATTTTAGTAAAATTTACTCAAACTGAAGAAAATTTTACTCTACTTAGATAACATTTGGTCCCTCTCTAAAAACAGTTAAAGTTACACGTTGGGCAGAGCTCTCCAAACTCCATATAGAGCCAGTTTTACTCAAACTAGAGTTAAATTTATTCTTTTTGAGGAAAATAATCTTGACTCTGGAAAAAATGCTCAGTAATTTTTCCTGTGTGGAAACATGGAGACTAGAGCCCAACCGATATGGGATTTTTGGGGCCGATGCCGATACCGATATTGGGGGCTTAAAAAAAGCCGATATCCAGTATATCGGCCGATATCCGATATTGGCCAATATCCGACATATTGGCCGATATACGAAAAATAAGAACACGGATCTACACAGGATATAATCATCTTATATTAGATAACTGTGGACAGGTGGATAAACAGTTGCATAAATCTGTGTTTATCTCACAAATATAATTTACACAACTTTCAAATGCAAACTATGCAATCACAAAAATAATTACAGCAAAAAATATAACTTAAAACACAATTATGTTTTCCCTCACAAATTTGGATGTGTCTGCGTCACGGCAATACAGCTTCTTTTGTGGACTAGGGACTAAACTGAGCATGTGCAGAGTGAATTAGGTGAGTCCTAAGTTGTTCCTGATTGGAGCAACTGCAAGAGTTACAACTGACATGTGTTACAACTGTCCCCAGTCTCCCCTACACTATTAACACCCAGGTCTGCTGGCAGAATGAAACTGTGAGGTAGACAGGAAGTGCACGGACATGGGTGTGTGTGGGGGGGTGAATACTTCATAAGACGGGGGTGGTTAGCAGTCCATACTTGTCAGAGCGCGGGCGGTAGCGGCCTGTGATTTCCGCTTGGGGGGGGGGGGGGGGGGGGGGGGGGGGGATAGTGTCATTGTCCCTGCAGGAGTGAAAGTGAAACTAACTCGCTTTAAAGTTCCTCTTATTCTCTGGGTAGCACAGACACACAGGAGCAGCGAGCAACAGAATCTCCGTGCAGCAAAAAAAGTTAATATATCGGCTACATATTGGCCGATGTTGATTAATTGGTAATACGCTATAATCGGCAGGCAGCAGACTCCTGTCTGGGATTTATTTGAATACGACAGAGAAGAAGAGAAAAGATATGACAAAACTAACATTAATACTAAAACTAAACTAAAACTAAGCATTTAGAAAAAATGAAAACTAATAAAAACTAGCAAACCTGCTCAAAAAATAAATTAAAACTAATTGAACTAGAAGCACTCGGAGAGCGCAGACCTCCACCAAGGCTGATCAGTGCCCCCCCCCCCCCCCCCCCCCCCCCCCCCCCCCCCCCCCCGTGGGCCCCCCCACGCCAAGGAGATTATGTTTTTGCCAGGGTTTGTTTGTTTGTTTGTCTGTTTGTTTGTCTGTCCGTTAGTGTGCAACATAACTCAAAAAGTTATGGACAGATTTTGATGAAATTTTCTAGTCTGCGCCCCCCCCCCCCCCCCCGATCACCACCAAAATTTAATCATTTCTTCCTTATCCCATTTCCAACAAACCCTGAAAATTTCATCCAAATCTGTCCATAACTTTTTGAGTTATGTTGCACACTAACGGACAGACAAACAAACAGACAAACAAACAAACAAACCCTGGCAAAAACATAACCTCCTGGCGGAGGTAATTAGAGAAAAAAAAAGTCCAAACTAAATAAAACTAAACTAGAATGAAAAATCCAAAACTATTAGAACCTTGGTGCTTGAGTGGTCATGGGCAGAAATGTGCTTTGACGAACTGACTTCATGGATTCAGTGAGTCCTGCTGTGTTCCCAACGGCCTCTACCTCCTTTCAGCTTTCTTCAGCAATGAAGCTAGAAAAATTTAACTCAAAAAATCACAGATGGTTCCAGATATGTTGTAGTTAAGCCTCGTCGGACTAATCCTCACTCCGTTAGCACAGTACCAGCGCTGGATATGCAGCTCTGGAAAAAATTCAGAGACCACTGCGATTTCCTGTGAAATCAGCATCTGTGCATGTATGACAGCCATTCCATTCCTGTGTCTGTTGAATTCCAACACAAGCACACCTTATTCTACTGAATAAACACCTGATCCATGTCTTATTTAAGAAGGAGAAGTATAAAAAAACACAACTGTGGCCATCACTATCTTCTTACAATAGGCAAAAACAGTGCTATTAGTACTGCAAAAGTAATTGGAATCCAAAAATAACTATTGAAACCTACTGGACTTCTGCTCTGACAATGTTCCCAAACTGAGGACTGGTTTTTCTATCAGGACAATGCTCCTGGCCTCAGCTAGGTCCATAAAGATGTGGATAACGGACCACCAGATGAAGACCCTGTCATGGCCAGCCCAATCTCCAGACCTGAACCCACTTTGAAAACTTCTCTATCCTCATTTTGTATTAAACGGCAGGTTTAATGTGAACAAGGATAATTGTACTAGTATTTCAGTTAGAGGCTGCGCAGTGGTGGAATATGTTGTAACTCCCCATCACTGCCTAGAATCCTGTCTTGAGTTTAAAGTTATCACTGCACTGACCTCATGGACCAAAACGCAGCTGTATGACTTTCCCTTATTGGAGATATCTGATCATTCTATATCATTTTTGGCTTTTAAAGTGGGCATCCAAATGGCTGAAGAACATATGCCAAAATGTTATCCTAAAGGGAGGCAGAGGCTTCTCCCTGAAAATTTCCTACTATCTAATAATTGCCAGTTCACAGTCCTGGAGCTAATAGATAAACTAGTGATGTCCCAACAGTCTCAAGATGATACTGATAAATGGTACAACGAATTCTGCAAATTTCTGACTGCTGAAACGAACAAGCCCCAAAATACAATAAATAAGGAATAATTCTATTATTTAAAAATGACCTCAAAGCCTTTTTGGAACACCCATCTTCAAAAGCTAAGGACTGATCGTAAAGTATTGTGCCTATTGTTTGGTATTTGATCTTTGGTTTGTATTTATGGTGTCTTATAAGCCCATGTAAGGGCTGGGCATGTCTGTATGCAAGACACAATAACAAAAGCATTCATTCATTCATTCATTTTGGAGGAAGATGGTCACAAGCCATCAAACACTGCTGAGCTTCATTAATTTCTGTGCCAGGAGCTGCTTAAAGTCATCCAACAGCAATGGTGGAGAACCAAGATACGTGAAAGCTGTCATTGAAAATCAGGGTTATTCCACCAAATATTGATGTCTGAACTTTTCCCAAGTTACAACACTAGTATTGGGTTGTTTAGAAATGAAAATGAATTGGTTTTCTTTGCATTATTTGAGGTCTGAAAACACTGCATCTTTTTGTTATTTTGACCATGTGTCATGTTCTGCAAATACATGCTCTAAATAACAATATTTTTATTTGGTAGAAATGTTGTTGGTAGTTTAGAGAATAAAACAAAAATGTTCATTTTACTCAAACACATACCTATAAATGGTCAAATCAGACAAAGTGGTAATTTTGCTGTGGTCACTTATGTTTTTTTCCAGAGCTGTAGGTCTGGAACTGCCCACTATCACACTGGAACAGGGGTAAAACTCATCTGGATTGTTTGCAGTTTTTTTAAATGAATCACACTCGTGTGGTGGACTAGTGTAGAGTGTTGAACCTTCTCAAAATCATGTGGGAGAACCTGTTTTGGTGGAACAAGTATGCATTTGGAAGCAAGTGGTATTAAAAATGACCTTATATAAAAATATGTCTTTGTCTAAACTTGCCATTTTCAGTGTGTCGCAGCATGGGGGTTGGTCTTTCATGTGGCGAGGGAAACTTTCATAACAGTACCATGCACATTTCCAGGGGAATACATCCTTTGATCCAGACTAGGGATACTTTAAAGTGATAGTTTGTTTTTGAAGTATGTTGTAAGAGCGATTTGTACATTGCAGAACCAAAACAACACACTGCTATTGTTGGGAATGGCTATAAGAATGACATTCTAGACATTTAAACCATGTCAACCTTAACAGAAATCAGTTTAAATGTAAAATTATCTGCACGTAATAGAACCACTTATGTTTAAGTGCTCTTCTCTTCTGCATGGTGGACAAAGTTCATATTAAATTTGTCTTTCATATAGAGTTAAGTGTCATTTATCAGATGGTTCAGCCATTGGAGTGGGTCTGTACTACTTTCCCTTTTGTTTTTCATCCTGACATGATAGTATTTGTAAGTAGCAGTTAGGGATGCACCGATCTGATACCAGTATCGGGCATCGGCTCCGATACTCAGTGTGTGCACTTGTACTCATACTCGTAAAAGTAATCCGATACAACTGCACCGATACCACTTACGGCTGCGTGACATTCACAGTTCAGTGCAGCAGGTACACTGTGGGGGAATAATGTGTGGGGAGTGTGAAGAGTGTGGAGATTTTTCAAAATAAATGATGGTGATAAAGTAACACTGACTGCAAGTAACGTTTAAAGACCCAGACAGATACGGACGCAGTGTTCTGTCCGTCCTCTGCGTACATTCCATCTGTTTCCCAGGTGCTGGCAGATTCGTACCCAGACAAAGAATACCACCGGGAACCGTGGAGGTAGAAGATCTGTTCAAAGAGCGACTGTGTGAGTTAGAGAAAAACTACTGATATATTTATGACAACTATCCAGGGCTGGGCTGGGAGTACGGAGCGGTGCAGACCGCTGCCAGCGGAAGTGAAAACAAAACTTATCACTCATTTCTCTTTTCTCTACCTGCTGAAGCTAAGCTTTTAAACCTTACCAGCAAAAACGCTGCAATATTAGTATCACATTAGTGTTACCTCTGTCGTCTCCATGTTTGTTATTACTGACTTTCTTCTTCTTCTTCTCAAAAAACTTTACTTTTCTTTGTGGTATTTGTCCAGTATGGTTAATTAAGAGCGTCGCCCCCTGGTGGATTAATTGAGAAATGCTCATTCTAATGCATTAAATGTCAGTAGCAGCACCTTGTTCCAGTCAGACTAATGACAACGACAATCAAGCACATTTACAAAAGGAACTAAGAACTGGAATGGGATTATTAAGTACTCGTATTGGTACTCGGTGTCGGCAAGTACTCAAATGTAAGTACTTGTACTTGGTCTGGAAAAAAGTGGTATCGGTGCTTCCCTAGTAGGGATGTAAAGGTACAGAAAAATTTTGGTTCGGTACTTTTTTGGCACAGGGGTCTTCGGTTCGATACGTGTTCAGTACAGTGAAGAAGACCAGTGAAAGGTGGGGGGGGTGCACTCCTTAACTACCTGTAGGACACAGTACATTTCAACAAAATATTGTTCAGTCATTTGTGCATTAACAGGCACCCCACATGTTATGTATTTTTGTAGTTTTGCATGTTCAATGTTTGTTAATATCAAACACTGTAATTTACTGAGTGTTTCTGAATGCCTCACAGTATTCCCTGAGGTGCTGTGAATGTGACTTCACAGTAACACCACAGCAGAGGCATGGTGAAGGAGAAGAGGAGCAGGTTCACTTGATTTTACCAAGTTGAGTTTAAAAAATAAAAACCTTTTTGCTATAAAGGAACCGTGGAAACGAAAGTGAAACTTAACATGCTTCAACGTCCGACCTGGCTTCTGTGCCGCTGTTATACTCTCTGTTGTCATGTTTTGTTTTGTTTAAGATAAGATCAGATCGGATAAGATACTTTATTATCATTATACAGAATGTACAATGAAATTTAGGTGCACTGTCAGGATGCAGACTCATAAATAGTAATAATAACTAGAAAAATATATAATAAAAACAAAATATGCACCACTCACTGTTCACTCTGAGAATCCGCCACTGCTGAATGTTTTTGGAGGAAACCCTGCTCATGGGTTCTGCGTGCGGACACCCTGCTTCCAGAGTGTTTGCGTTCTTCACATAGGCTACATGTATTCATTCGGTACACCTCCGTATGATATCAAAGGCCCTGAACCCAAACAGTTCGGTACAAATGAGCGCACCGTTACACCCCTATTTGTTAGTCATATTTAGATTTATTAATTGCGGAAAGTAAATTTTAGATCTTGAGAAATTAATGGCAATTTTACAAACTGCACCACTTCATTATGAATAAGTGAGAGCATTATCTACCTGACTAAGTATAGCGTAGATAGGGTACAGTGAGAACACATCACATTTACATTAATGTCATACTGTCCTTTTTTTCTGGTATCACACTGAACAAAAATATAAACGCACCACTTTTGTTTTTGCTCCCATTTTTCATGAGCTGAACTCAAAGATCTAGAACTTTTTCTGTGTACACACAAGGTTTATTTCTCTCAAATATTGTTCACAAATCTGTCTAAATTTGTGTTAGTGAACACTTCTTTGCTGAGATAATCCATCCACCTCACAGGTGTGGCATATCAAGATGCTGATTAGACAGCATGATTTTTGCACAGGTGTGCCTTAGGCTGGCCACAATAAAAGGCCACTCCAAAATGTGCAGTTTTATCACACAGCACAATGCCACAGATGTCACAAGTTTTGAGGGAATATGCAATTGGCATGCTGACTTCAGGAATCTCCACCAGAGCTTTTGCCTGTGAATTGAATGTTCATTTCTCTACCATAAGCCATCTCCAAAGGTGTTTCAGAGAATTCATGAAGAAGACTGTGCGAGGAAAATGGTGGTCACACCAAATACTGACTGGTTTTCTGATTGCCCCTGGACCACCCAAAGTAAAAGTGCACATTTTAGAGTGGCCTTTATTGTGGCCAGCCTAAGTCACACCTGTGCATCCTGCTGTGTAATCCTGCGTCTAATCAGCATCTTGATCTGCCACACCTGTGAGGTGAATGGATTATCTCAGCAAAGGACAAAGGAGAAGTGCTCACTAACACAGATTTAGACAAATTTATGAACAATATTTGAGAGAAATAGGCCTTTTGTGTACATAGAAAAAGTTTTAGATCTTTGAGTTCAGCTCATGAAAAACGGGAGCAAAAACAAAAGTGGTGCGTTTATATTTTTGTTCAGTGTACATTTTCAGAGCTGACCTTTACTTACATTAGGCCTGTAACGGTACACACAATTTTCGGTTCGGTACGTTTTCAGTTTTGAAAGCCACGGTTCGTTTTTTTTCGGTTCAGTACAGGAAGAAAGAAAACCCCTCAAAATGTCTTGAATATATTTATGATTTTTTTTTTTTTTTTTTACATTTTTCCCCCGATTTGTGGACACAATAGAATATAGAAAAACAGGAGTAATATAATTGTGCAACATTAACAGGAGGGTAAACTGGTATTCTGTTTTAACAAACTGAAGAGAAACATTGACAACAAACTTAACTAAATTATTTGTTATAGGACAGAGAACAAACTGTTTAGGCCACTGTGTGTACTTGTGTGTGTGTGTGTCCGCGCGCGTGCAAGGTGCGATTTGTCTGGGGGATGGTTTGTTGTTGTTTTTGTTTTTTTTTTTGGGGGGGGGGGGGGGGGGGGGGGGGGGTGCGGTCCGGTCCATAACTAACGTAACTAACGCTGGCGTGAAACGAAAGTGAAACTTTATTTTTATATACTTTGAACGTCCAACTCCAAGTTCTATTCCACTGTTATACAGCGTGTGTGAGAGAGAGACAGACAGAACTAGTGTGTTTTAGAACTACCGTAGTTCCTTGGGGCCAAACAACGTTCGTCTTATCAGCGTCTCTTTCCTCGTTGTTGTCTTTCACCTGAACCTGAACTGATCCAAACTGGACTGATGGTGGAGGGTCTTCAGTCTCTTCCTTCCAGGTTCACATCATATTTGTTGTTTTTTTAACCTTATATCAGCTGCTGTTTCGTATTTCGGGTCAACGTGTACTCCTTCAATATGTTCGTGTGAAACTTGCGCGGACTTAAAGTTCCGCATCAAACAATGTCTTTCGTTCTTTTTTCTTTTTGTCAACATACTGTGCCGTTTCGGTACAGCTGTGTACCGAACCGAACAGGTGTGTGCTGAAACGGTTTGGTTCGGTACGTGTACCGTTACAGGCCTAACTTACATGCCTCTGTATTACACTCAGTTGTGTTGCTTTTTGTGTACATTGCTTTGCTTCCAGGCTGGCGCTCCGGTGTCGTTCTCCAAAATGGAATTCTACCTCAGAAAAAATCCCTCTACCCATCTTCCTGCATATATGAACCAGATGCTTTACAGTATTTCATTGGTGAAGTCATCCACCGCTGCTAAAGCAACAATCATTTCTCACCTCTGTGGGTGGCAAGTATTTATAGAGGTCATAGTGTGTCAGAATGTAATTACAGTTGTACCTGTAACCTATGATCTGCAGGGAAACTCGATTGAATTTACTGTCTTGAACCTACTGGGAAAGAATAACTAGGTTTTATACCAAAAGCCAGGTGCAAGGACTTCACCTTCTTTACCTCCTCCGTCCTTCACCTCTCTACATGTGACAAGCCAAGATAAAGACTGAAGTATAACAATGACGTGCAAGATGCTAAGAAATACAAGCTACCAGATGGCAAACTAGCACAATACGTAAGCAAGGCCAATTTGTTCACTAGAAAAAAATTAATTACAGCAATGAAAGATATATAGGAAGTTTCTCAAATGGGATACCGGATCAGCTACCATGAGCTCTGGGGAATACAGAAAAAATAAGTAAGTACATAAATAAATGACTTAAATACATAAATCTAAGCAGTACAATCTGTGTATCATTCGTTTTTCAATTTAAAGCCAAAAATAAAAAAAAAAACAAAAAATGACTTGTTTTTTTGTTTTTCATTTTCAAAACCAGAACGAAAAATGGATAACGGTTCCTTTTTAAATTTCCTGATTTTGTGCTCAAATAAAAATGGAAAAAACGGATAACAACCGGTTTAACCCTTTCATGCATTAATTATGAGAAGCTTAATCAAGATTTTTTTTTCCTTGGTGTTTTTAATTCCTCTTAGGCATGAAAAAACAAACAATTGTGATGAATTTTTTTATTAACCTATTTTTCATGGCGTTACAAAAATATCCACTCAGCTGGACACTATGTGTTAATTTTAGAAGCAAAGAAACATGTATTTACTGATATACTGCATTAAAAACTATGAAATAAATACATTAATACTGCTAATCTGATGTTTTCTCACATTTTAACATACCTGCATGGAGATCATTTGCCAAAAAAAATACAACCTTTTTGTTAAAAAAAAAAAAAAAAAAAAAAAAAAGTTAATTACAGTCTAATAACAATTAGAATTTTTTTTACACTCAAACATGTTTCTGCAGATCAGGTTTATCTAAAACAGCAAATTTACAGTAATGGGGTGAATTACAGTGTATGGGATGATGCATAAGTGTCCACTGTGTTGGCTGTGATATGGAAATAAAACCGACAAAATACATAATATACAAGGAAAACAACACCTTTGAACAGCTGTCACTGTAGTGACCACTATGCATGAAAGGGTTAATCCAATTTTGCTATTTCATTATAGTTCAGTTGTCTAACCTGGAAGTAGTCGTAACTAGGGAAAAAAAAAAACCAAACAGAATCATGGCCGGACTGGAGGAATATTTTTCTATAATTAAGCAGTTGTTTGATACGGAAGCGTATTGCATTCACACAAAAAAATAAATTCAGCTTTATTTTTTTGAATTAACAGGATAAACAGCAGTTTAATTATAGCAGAAATATTCCTCCAGTCCAGCCATGATTCCGTTTGTTTATTTTTTTCCATAGTTACGACTACTTCCGGGTCAGACTACTGAACTATATTGAAAATAGCAAAATCGGATGAAATAGTCGTTATCCGTCTTTTTTCCATTTTTCATTTGAGCACAAAATCGGGAAATGTAAAAACGAACCATTATCTGTTTTTCATTCTGGTTCTGAAAATGAAAAAAAACAAAAAAAAACAAACAGTCTTTTTGGTTTTTAGATTTTTGGTTTTAAACTGAAAAATGAATGAACGAATGATACACGAATTCAGTACAATGAACAAAATGAATGAATGGTTTCTTTTTGGTTTGTACAGTTATCACCGCACACAGTACAACAACCAAAATAAACACAAAAACCATAAAAAAAGAAATAGGCTAGAAGCAGAAGCTTATTTTTTGCCTATCCTTTGCACCTGACACACCACTTACATTAATTTAAATGTGTACATCATAAAGGATTCGCATTATAACAAAAGAATCAATAACAACAAAAACACATCTACCATCTCCACTTAATATTCCTGAATGATCTAATACTTCAGGCATTTTTTAAACTTTGTCAGAGAAGTGAACAATTTAAATTCATCATCGAGTCCATTCTGTAATTTCACACCCACAACCGAAGTACATCTGGACTTCACATTTGTCCTCGCTTTCATACATTCAAAAATATACAGACCTCTTAAATGATAGTTACTCTCTCTTAATTTAAAGAACTCTTGAATGGTATTTGGAACAATGTTATTTGACAAGACGCCAAGAAATAAAACTGAAATCCTTAAAACCACATAGAATGCATCTGGTTTTGACTCCAGCCTCCATTTTCAGACATTTAATAAATCTGTCTGACAAAAAACAAAGGAAATCTGTGTAAGTTCTAGTAGACAGTATGAACCTAATCGGACTATTTAATAAATCATGTTAACTCAATGCCCTTAATTGCAGTGTTTTAACCCTTTCATGCATGAATTATGAGAACCTTAATCAAGATTTTTTTTCTGAGTGTTTTTATTCCTGTTTAGGCATGAAAAAAACAATGCAATTGATTTTTTTTTTTATGAATCTATTTTTCATGGAGTTACAAAAATATCCACTCAGCTGGACACCATGCATTAAATTTTTGAAGCAAAGAAACATATATTTAGCTCCCCAATTTGCTGGAGAAAATGTGGTAATACAAATGCAAATCATTATCATCTCTTCTGGAATTGTTCTGTTATCGAAAATTACTGGAAGGAAATACATAAGGAAACACAAGAAATTATCGGGAGCCACTTATCCTTTGAATGTAAATCTTTATTTTTTGGACTTATGCCAGAAGGATGGCCAAAGAGAGACAAATATTTATTTAATATCCTGCTAATAGCGGCCAAAAAAGCCATCACAAGAAAATGGCTTTTATCAGAAAGCCAACGCTGAGCATGTGGATGGACATTACAGTGGACATATATAAGATGGGACAGACTTACTGCAGAGGTGAACTATAAGAAGGACTTGTTTGTTACACGGTGGAAGAAATGGATGGAATACATTATGTCACGCAGACCGGACTTTGATGCTTTTATTTTTGTATAGAAGATTAGATATAGTAAATGCAATAACTGCAATTCACTCCCTACTTGTTTATGTTCTTTTTGTTTGTTTCATCGTTAAAAAATGGGACATTCAGATTAATATAATGTTGATGACATTTAAAATGAATATCTTTGTCAAAATTGATACAGAATGTCAATAAAAAGTGAATTAAAAAAAAAAAGACATATTTAAAATCAATCATCATAAAATGATATACAGTGTGAAAACTATGAAATTAAAACATTTTTGATGCAGTAATCTGATATTTTCGCACATTTTATCATACTCTAATACTAGTTTTTACTCATTTCATGGAGATAATACATAAAAAAAAAAAAAAAAAAAAAAACTTTTTTCTTTGAGAAATTAGCTGTTAAAGTAATGGTCTGAATATCAGTATGAGTGTCAAACTGTGTTGGTTGATCTCCTCTTGAGATCCGGTAAGTGAAATCTTTAGCTTTTTTTTACATTAAACAGTCATCTTGATTGGAAACTGCAAAATGCAAATTTTTTCAGATTCATTTTTAAAATTATTTGATTTATTATTTTTTAATGGAATGACCTTTGCAATGAACAGCAGTTTTTGTTGTTTTTTTTTTAATTAAAACTGTCAAACTTTAGTCCGCTACAGAGGACAAAAATGCATTGCTGGGTCTCAGGAGGACATAGAATTAAAACAACTAAACCCATGAATATACAAGAGAACAGCTGGAGAATATCTGTCCACTATAGTGACCACTATGCATGAAAGGGTTAAACAGCTGGTCTGGACAATACCATCTGGACTTATGATATGAACCTTCGCAGCTAACTCCAACTGCGTAGATTAGCATAAAAACCTGATATGATTCACTTCCAACATAAGTATATGGCCTACAATGTACTTACCAAACATACTGTCACCAGAAAGTTTAGGTTTATTAACCTTTTCATGCATAGGCCACTCCAGTGGACAGTTATTCTCCAGCTGTTCTCTTGTATATTCATGGGTTTTGTTGTTTTAGTTCCATATCAGCCAACACAGTGGACACTTACGCACCATCCCATACACTGACATTCATACCATTACTGTAACTTCGCTGTTCTTGATAAACCTGATCTGCACTAACATGTTTAAGTGTAAATCAATTGTTATTTGTAAGACAAGAATTTTTTTTTTTTTTTTTTTTGCATATTATCTCCATGAAGTGGGTAATTACTAGCATTAGAATATGTTAAAATGTGAGAAGACATCAGATTAGCAGCATTAAACATGTTTTTATTTTATTGTATTCATATCACTTTCTGATATTGGGTTTTAAACATATTTTTCTTTACTTCAAAAATTAAATGCATGGATATTTTTGTAATTCCATAGGAAAAAAAAAAAACTTGATTGCATTGTTTTTTTTTTTTTTTCATGCCTAAGGAGGAATAAAAACACTGAAGAAAAAAATCTTGACTAAGGTTCTCACAATTCATGCATGAAAGGGTTAAAGTACTCTTTCCAGTTCTACACTAAGTAACTTTAACGTGAATGTTTTACTTCTAATTCACGGACTATATTTCCAGGTACAGTTACTGTTCTTGTTGCACACATTCTGGGAGACATACACACAAGATTTTGAATCGAGGAAACGGTTTATTCAATCAGCCTGTACAAATTGGACAGTACCATTCATTCTTACACGGCCGCAGTCAAGCGTGGCATTTTTGCTACAGACATTTTCCCCATTTTTACTTCAGGGGTTTTTATAGGGAGGGTCACATGTGTACAAAGCCTACACATTTTTGGTTAACAATTTAGCCCATCCCAGTATTTCACTCCCCTACCCAGTTTGGACACTTTCATACATTGGAAAAAGCACAATCAGTCAGGCAGAACAACAGTATATTGTGTGTCTAAGAAGCTGTTTGGAGCGTCTCAGTACATCTCATGACAATTCTAGTCAATTTTGAAATGTGTGTTTTTAAAGTTACTTAGTGTATATAGTAACCTGTATGTAACACTGCTTTATATACAAAATATGACAGTGGAGAACCAGTTAAATATTACTGTGAAAATCGACTATTACTGTCCTGCCACCTTTATCTGAAATGGGGACAACTCACCATGACAACAGTGATAATGTGTCAGAATGGAAAAAAACAAAGCGCCGTGTGGGCGTATCAAGCAAAAATATGGGATGGTTAATACAAATCATGAGAAGACATGTAACATTTGAAATATACAATAGAATTTTGTAAAGGAGCAAAACACACCCACACACCCCAGACCCAAATAAAACACTCCAATACAACTGACAGCCTGAAAAATAACTGGTTTGAATAAGGGAATTTTTGCATATAGCAAATACAGGTCTAACCACGGATGGATGGATGGATGGATGGATGGATGTTTCATTAATCCCGATACTTTATTAATCCTGATATTTTATCAATCCCGATACTTTAATAATCCTGATACTTTATCAGTCCCGATACTTTATCAATCCTGATACTTTATTAATCCTGATACTTTATTAATCCTGATACTTTATCAGTCCCGATACTTTATCAATCCTGATACTTTATTAATCCTGATACTTTATCAATCCTGATACTTTATTAATCCTGATACTTTATCAGTCCCGATACTTTATCAATCCTGATACTTTATTAATCCTGATACTTTATTAATCCTGATACTTTATTAATCCTGATATTTTATCAATCCCGATACTTTAATAATCATGATACTTTATCAGTCCCGATACTTTATTAATCCTGATACTTTATCAATCCTGATACTTTATTAATCCTGATACTTTATTAATCCTGATACTTTATCAGTCCCGATACTTTATCAATCCTGATACTTTATTAATCCTGATACTTTATCAATCCTGATACTTTATTAATCCTGATACTTTATCAGTCCCGATACTTTATCAATCCTGATACTTTATTAATTCTGATACTTTATTAATCCTGATACTTTATTAATCCTGATATTTTATCAATCCCGATACTTTAATAATCATGATACTTTATCAGTCCCGATACTTTATTAATCCCAATACTTTATCAATCCTGATACTTTAACAGTCCCGATACTTGATTAATCCTGATACTTTATCAATCCCAATACTTTAATAATCCTGATACTTTATCAGTCCCGATACTTTATTAATCCTGATACTTTATCAATCCCGATACTTTAATAATCCTGATACTTTATCAGTCCCGATACTTTATCAATCCTGATACTTTATTAATCCTGATACTTTATTAATCCTGATACTTTATCAGTCCCGATACTTTATCAATCCTGATACTTTATTAATCCTGATACTTTATCAATCCCAATACTTTATTAATCCTGATACTTTATTAATCCTGATACTTTATCAGTCCCGATACTTTATCAATCCTGATACTTTATTAATCCTGATACTTTATTAATCCTGATACTTTATCAATCCCGATACTTTATTAATCCTGATACTTTATCAATCCTGATACTTTATCAATCCCAATACTTTATTAATCCTGATACTTTATTAATCCTGATACTTTATCAATCCCGATACTTTATTAATCCTGATACTTTATCAATCCCGATACTTTATCAATCCCGATACTTTATCAGTCCCGATACTTTATTAATCCTGATACTTTATCAATCCCAATACTTTATTAATCCTGATACTTTATTAATCCTGATACTTTATCTATCCCGATACTTTATTAATCCTGATACTTTATCAGTCCCGATACTTTATTAATCCCGATACTTTATTAATCCTGATACTTTATCAATCCCGATACTTTAATAATCCTGATACTTTATCAGTCCCGATACTTTATCAATCCTGATACTTTATTAATCCTGATACTTTATCAGTCCTGATACTTTATTTATCCCGAAACTTTATCAGTCCTGATACTTTATTAATCCCAATACTTTATTAATCCTGATACTTTATCAATCCTGATACTTTATTAGTCCTGATACTTTATTTATCCCGAAACTTTATCAGTCCTGATACTTTATTAATCCCAATACTTTATTAATCCCGATACTTTATTAATCCTGATACTTTATTAATCCCGATACTCTATTAATCCCAATACTTTATCAATCCTGAGGGGAAATTCAAGTATTCAGCTGCTTTGCATACAGCACAAGAACACAAAAAACAGACAGACCAAACAGGCAGGTTAGTAACCAGGTTGACATTAAAGTTAGCATATACTCTAAAAAACTTGCTAAAGAACTTACTCTAAAACAACTTCCTGTACAATACTGTAAACAAAGACTTTTAATTATAAATTTGTAGAGAAACTAAATATATTGTCAATGTACAGTATTTACACATTGGGTATGGGATGTTGTCAGCAGATGAAGGTCCATATAAGACATAGGTCAACATAAAGCATTTGAATGTCCAATGTACAGTTTGAGTTATTCCACAAAGTTGGACATAAAACGACACTTACCATTTAGATAAAAGACCAACATTGTAATGACCCCTCATCCTCACCTTTTGAAACTGAGGTCTACCCCTGCACCTACACCCCTGTTGCTCCCTACTGCCCTTCTAATATCTCTATCCCCTTATCTAATCACCTTATAATTCAGCAATAAAATGTATTTGTATTTCACTGTAGACAGCATGAACGCAACACGTTTTGCCTGATCCAATTCATTTCATTCAGTCTCCAAACTGCTTAATCCTCTGGAAAGTTATAGGGATGCCGGAGATTATGCCAGCTACCATCGCAAAGACAGGTTAGATCCTGAATGTTCATCACCAGGCTGTCATACAGACAACCATTCACTCTCACATTCACACCTACAGGAACTTTAGATTGACCTGTTACGGTGGGAGGAAGCCTGAGAGAACCCAGACATGAAATATTTCCTGATAGCTGGGGTGCAACACATTCAAGAAAAGTTGGATAATGGGACAATTTAGGACTGAAACTAAAATGACTAAAAAAGTTTAATCTAAAATGGGTAATTTGAAGAGGCGTTTGTAATCATGACTTAGTCCAAAAGCAGCATCCAGTAAAAGTCTAATCCTTTACAAGGAAAGAGGGACTAAGGATGGGTAATTTGTGAAAATTCAGTTTTCCTTTATGGAAGAATCGGATGAATTTGTTTCAGTGTTAAAGGGAAGAAGCTTAACCCCATAATTAACAGCAGTTGTTCATCAATGGCTGATAGAACATGTAGAATTACAGTTCCATACTTGTCAGTAGTACAATAAACAGGTCCATCCACTCACCATCATTAGTCTAATGCCGCATTTCCACTACGTGGTACCGGCTCGGCCTTTTTGCGTTTCCATTACGAAAAAGAATCTGGAATCCGGTACCTGGTACAGTCTACTCTCGTTAAACCGCCCACCGTTATACTGCCATTTCCGCCTATCGCCATCCGCCAGCCCAGTTCCATGCACAAACAACACTTATACCATTGATTTCCCGACCGTTATACCGCCAGCGTGATTGCCATCGAGTACACATAAATTTTAACAATGCACTGAAACAAACGCACCAGACGCTGATTGCGACAAGCTACGAGTAGGTCTACGGAACGGCCACCGTTCATTTATCGCAGAACACTCAGTAGGTCAGGATGTCAGGAAGAGGACGTGGGATTAAGCCAAAGCCTCAAGATGATGGGGTGTCATTTCCCGACACGGTATAATAATGCTTAAAATGTTTCCCCACTTTAAATGATCCCTTACAACATAACAGAATCAAGATTTATTTAGAAACGCAATTAGAACGGGTTAACGGAGGCAGCATAGACATCATATAGTAAAGACATGCACATTATGGACGCAAGCCGTTGTAACGCCATTTTCGCTATACCGCCAATTTGGCCATGAACGGAAGTTGGCGGTATAACGAGAGTAGACTGTACTAGTTTTTAGGTATCACTTCCACTGAGGTTCCAGGACTGGGGACCAGATACTAAAACATGACGTGTAAACACTGCAGACCACTGATTGGTCAGAGTTGTCTCTGTGACCCGCCGTTTTACAAAAAACAGATGCGGAAGTTTACAGTAAATATAGCAGTAGGTTAATCCAAATGATGACAGCCCGCAAAACTACACCACAGTCGGTCGAGATTCAGTCTTTAGTGGCCGATGTAAAAATTCAGCATTAGTTTGACGAGACAACACACAACAAGTGAGTTTATCAATAACTCTGAGCAGATGACATGGAAGTAACGTGCCACATCGCTATGATGTTCAGGTACTGTAAAGTCGGTAGTATCCTGTAATGGAAATGGTCTCCAGGAGTAGGACCTGGTACCTGAGTCGAGTCCAGCCGGTTCCACATCGTGGAAATGTGGCATTATTGTCAGAATAATGAAAAAAAAAACAAAAAAAACCAAACGAACAAAAAAAAAGAAGCAAAACGATTGAATTCCCTGCATGTTTTTTTTTTCACCTGGACTACTAAAAATAACTGTAGTCGCATGATATAAAAACTGACAGTGCTGTCACTGTTTTCAGCTCTATTAATGGAACTAGTTGTCACCAAAACAATACAAACTGACAAAAGCAGTTTCTGTAATGATTATATTGTTGGGTGCTAGGACATGTGCCTTTCAAACTGAACTTCGGCCCACACAGTGCACTGAGTTTGTACAAAAACTCTTGTCCACGGCAAATGATCACGGATGAAGGGTTTTTTCCTCACAGAGGCAACCGCTGTGGCAAAAATTCAACTCAAGAAGCCTGTCAGAGAAAGCAGCACTGCTGTTCCAGACAGTTTTGCTTGATAACAGCCGGTGTGTAATGAAAATAAAACTTTGTCGATAAGAGGTGACTGCAGCTCAGGATGAGAGGAGTTTATTCTATTACTCTAATAGTACATGCAGGTCACTGACGGGGTCATATCTGTGTTTTTAATACCTGCTTAGTCTGTACCTATAGGATATCCACCCTTTTCTTCTCAGTTGAGCTAATCTGAGCAACATGTTAAAACTTCATTTCCTTGAAATTTTATTTTCAAAGATAAATTCAACATAGAACCAATATTTTCTCTGGAAACTTCTACCAGTCTAACCAACATAAGGGAATGAGAGCAAAAACAGGGTCAGTTAAAATGATTTGTAAGACAGCAGGTTATTCAGATTTGCATTTGCAGATTGTTGTAAATCATGTGTGTCGTCGGTTTAAGAAAAGATGCCAAGAATATAAAAGAACCGTACTTTCCAGTCTATAAGCCGCTACTTTTTTCCACACACTGTGAACCCACGGCTCTAAAATGATGCGGCTAATTTATGTTTTCTGGGCTAATGATCGATCCGGCTGTAAAAAAAAGGAAATAGAGCAGCTGCACGTAAGCTTGGCATCAATGAACCAATGGTGAGATGCTGGAAACGGGGTGGGTGTGGCTTATAGTCAGGTGCAGCTTATAGTCTGGAAAGTACGGTAATTTAACTGCAATTGTTTCTTGGCCATAGCTAAATCATTGTTTTAAAGCTACACACCCATAATGGTTGGGTTATGAACTCTAGTATGTTTTGGTGAAAAAAAAGCAAAAGTGATGGATTGTTCTCTCAGAAATGTTGTTTCTTTTCAACAAAATCAAAGCACACTTTAAATCTGTAGCTATATACAACATTATAATGTGCACCGTTTTATTACTGCAAATGAAAAGAATAATATTTCTTTCTCTTATCACTTTTGTGGGTGTGCTTTGATTAACTGATACACAATTAACAAAATATCTTAACATTTATACTGCATCCACATGTACACTGCAATCCTGGTATCTCTGGAAACTTTCATGTAGAGGAATCTGATGAGAAACAGTTCACCAACCCTTCACATCATCCAAAACTGGACGCCTCACATACTTCAAACCTCATTTTGTTGGCAGTGGGTGAAATATGACTGTTTTAGAGGCCATGTGATGTCCTCTATGCTTAGAAGGGAACAGTTGTATAAAGGATATTTAATTGATTGCAATGATGCCTTTAACTCTTACACAATGTGCCTTTTTTTTTTAACCAGTAATACAGGGTGACACAAAAAACACAGGAACTTTTTTAACAATCCAATAAAACCAAGAGTGATGGAAGAAAAATATTTTATTCATAGTAATTGAAACCTTAAAACATGCCATTTAAGAAACAATGATGGAATTTTCATTTTTAAAAATTACTTCCTGTAGATGGCGTCCTCCTGTACGAATGCATTCTTGAAATCTGCTGTTGAGATTCCTCATTGACCGCTGCAACATCTCAGCTGGGATACTGTGAATTTCATCCTGAATTCTCTGTTTTAACTCATCCAGAGTTCTCGGTCGAGTCATGTACACTTTACTCTTGAGATAGCCCCACAAGAAAAAATCACAAACGGACAAATCTGGCGATCTAGGGGGCCAGGGAACGTTACCGAATCTTGAGATCACACGGTTACCGAACAATTCTCGCGCAGCTGCCAATGGTTACTAAAATGGGGGTGTGTTTACTTGCTCAAGGTCACTGTCTCGCAGTGCTGCCACTTGCTCATGTCTGCCTATACGCACTTCAAAAATTCCCGTTTTTTTGGGTCACCCTGTATATACTATCATTACCAGTTGGTGGTTATGGGATATCTAGCAGGGACTCTAAAGTTTAGTCACATAAATATGTCTATACTAGAGTTTGTCTCCCCTCCAAACCCAAACCACTGCCACGATTCCCACTCTCCACTATTATTTTAAGGTTGCTGTGATGCCTCTAGGGCGGATAAACATCATGACGATCTCTCACACTAATTAATCTCCAAGTTGGCAATCTTAGCCACAAGTTCCAAACTTGAGAGGGCAGACTAAGATGAGGCTAAATCTCTCCATTTCCACCCCAAGGCAGTACAACAAACATCAATACTGCATTTTTAATGGAAGTAAATGGGGGCATGCATAATTTGTAAACCGCTGTGATGCGTATTTGTTGCTTGTATAGAGACATAATCCATATTACAGTCTGTCAAAGCTGAGTTTGTAAATAGTGTTGGAATGTTTATTTCTATCTAAATGATACTATTAGTCTTACAGACTGCAGATGTAGAACTGGACAAATTGCTGCAGTGACACACACTAGGTGTCATTTTGTATCTTAGTCATGTTTCTCAACTAATCTGAGGGGAGAAAAGAATTTATACGCATACACCCCCTCCTCCTGCAGCTTTTTCCTCTCTGATGTAGGCCCCTCCTACCAAATGAGTACAACAATTAGACCAGGCAATAGGAACAGCCTTGCAACATAGGTTGGTCTAAGAAAAGTGCCAAGAGGTGTTTAAAGGTTGGAACTAACACCGTAAAATAACTGCGTACCCCATTTTGATCAGATCACATCACATTCCTACTCCACAGGGCACCATATGTTTGGGTTATTGCTGAGCAGAAGGTTGCAAACAGGCAAAATTGGTACAATAAGTCAACAATCTGGTGTTTTGGTGCAGACGTACCTCTTCTGCTTTGGTCTGCTCAAAGGCGAACTCCAGGGTGGGCACAGCCAGCTGGTTGGCAAAGAAATTCACATCTCCAGGCAACTGGAGAGAACTGACGTTGGGTCCAGGGCAGTTTCCACCACGAATGCAACTCAGTAATTGTCTCTAATGGAAAGAGCAGGTAAAAAGACAGACTTAAATAAGTGGTGGAAAAGAGAGAAATAATAGACTAAAAAAGTCAGAGGTTAGCCAGTTGTAGCTGTGTTAATGCATTCTAAGTATAGTTTCAAAAGACACTCAAAGTCATCACTAAACTGTAATAGATTAGAAAAGCAAGGCATCTGTTAATCTGCAAATAGTGAGAACAAATTTTTTTTCATTGCTAGTCCTCCAATCTAAATGTCAGGAATTCAACATCACTTTGCCAATGAATATCTTTTGCACAAGGGTTAGAAGGAGGCTGATTTTTACCATCACTAGAGAGATTATTAAAAGGATTTGATGACAGCTTCAAATATGAGTGAGTGTTCAGTCAAAACCATTTAAAGCTTTTCTGTTTGTCTTCATGTTAACACTGTTTAATCCCTAGATTGAGTTAAAAGATTTGAAATTTACGCATTCAAGCTCAATGCAGTGTAGAACTATTGATATTGATATTTGGGAAAATCATGTTCGATACAAAATTTGACCCATTTGTCAGAATTTATACTCACAGCAACAAGTGGTCACAATGAAAGCCTCTGCAAGTGCCTTCATTTTGCCAGTGATAAATCCTCAGGTTGAGTTGGTTTAAGATTTAGCAATATAGAGATATGGACCATGACATTTGGGAAACCCAATAGGATACAAGTTTTAGTTAAAATGTTAAGTTTACCACTTTGACCCTTTCAATGATAGTATTAAGTGTTAAAGCTGTGTATGACTTTCAGGTTAGGGTCAGCACTTTTGCATGCTGAAATTGTTCACTGAGGGAAGAGATTCAGGTGCATAAATACAGAAAGACTTTCAGATTCATGATATTTAGGCTATGACTCCGGTTTTACAGGTTTGAGGAAAAATTGGTGACGAAAGTCATATGCAGCTTTAAGTGAATTAAGTGTTCTCAACTACAAGACTATAGGAGAAACAACTGTAGCCAGTTGTCAATGTGCCAAACAGCCTTTCAGGTCACACTGCAGACATATTGTCATCCTGAATTGTTTCTGATAGTCAAGTGGACTGGTTTTGTTCTTGAAAATGTTTAGTATCTCAGCCAACTTCATCAGTTCAGTCTCTTGGATGAGAGACAAATGGTTTTCAAGACTAAAACCAGCCCAGTTGAGCTTCGGAAACACCTAGGGATGAATAATTACCTGAGAACTCACAGACATCTTAACATGTTGACTGCAATATTTAGGGACACCTACATCAAATCTTAAATTCTGTGCACAGTAACAACTGGCCACAATTAAAGCTTCTCTGCTTGTCTATACTGTTCAAGCCTTACCATGAATTGGTCAAAGTTCAAATTTCAGTGTTTGAGCCAGTGGCATTGTGTAGGTATTACGTAAAAAAATAAAGAAAGGTCCGCAGAACCAGTGAGCTCCCAAACCATTTAATTGTGACGTTTCGGGCCGAGGCCCGAAACGTCACAATTAAATGGTTTGGGAGCTCACTGGTTCTGCGGACCTTCCTTTATTTTTTTACGTTCTACTTTTTTGGGATCCTGCACACCTCTAATTTTGGATGTGCGTGTCGTTCACCTTTTTTCAATGTGTAGGTATTAAACATGACGTCTGAGAACCCTAAATCGAATACAAAGTAGAACCCAGATGTCAACTTTAACCTCTTAAGACCCAGGAAATGTCAGCAAAGTACAAGCTTTTTTTGGTTTTTTTTTATTAAATAAGTGCCTATATTGGAAACATCATGATGCAAAAGTTTTTTCAGATGCAGTTTTTGAAATTTTTATGGAATGTCCTTTGTGGTGGACAGTTGCGTTTTCTTTTTATTTGTATAAAGTTGTGAAACTCTTGTCCACAAATGTCAGTTGGTTAGTTGGATTTCTTCTGCGGTTGCTGTATACCCCTGCACTTGTGAGATGGTTCTGCTGCTTTCCAGTCACTCAGAGCTGTCATTAAACACTCTAATCAACATTTTATGTTGGTCTTTGAACATTACCTGATAACTGTGACACAGTTCCACTAAATGAACAAAGACCAATAAATACCTTTAACCTTACCCCAGTCAAACAATGCTTCCTAACCATGATCAAATGTCAGTTTTAAAGTTGGCTTCTTTTGTATGTGGCCTCACAATAATTATGGAAGGACAAACATTTACATTCATATTAATATTCATGAAGGGCATTTCATTACCCACTTAGTGTTAATTGTGGGAGTTAACAGAGTGGGAATAAATGCTTGTTGATGTGTGCGCAATTTCAAACTTGATTTAGTTTCATTATGATTAGCTTGCATACAGAAGACACTGTTATCACAACATATTTTAGCATATGACTCCTCAGGCGGCAATTCTTTTTTGTAGTGTGAAGGTGAGGCCCAAAATGTCTAAATGCCAGACATGTTGCAACAACTTAACACAAAAGAGGATGCTCTTGCTTTGATTTTACATTGCCTAAAGAACATTCGTAAAGAGTTTTGTGAAAATGTGGGAGTGACTATTCTAAAGGACAAATGTTTCCTTTTTTTCTTGGCATATTGTTTATTTTGGTATTTCATCTTTTTTCTTGCTATGTTCATCACTCTCCCCATTTAGTCTATTTCAAAGGTTAATAATGTCAACATATCAATGCCATCATTTCAAGTTAACCTAATAAGCGATGCTGAATCTTAAGTGTTCCTACAGCATGCAGGTTTTGGATCATTTCCAATGGTCAAAAGTCACAATCTGTAATTCAATCCTGACACAAACTGAAGACATGACTAGACTCCACATTTGTTCTGAGTACCATAGTAGTAGACTCAAGGAAGGATTAATCCTCGCAGCCTATGTGCAAAGTATAAACAATTTAATGTAATTAAGTTCAAATATATCAGCTCCATATACAGCGCTGCACTGTGCTTTGCAGTGTTTGATGAAAACAATTAAGTTTTTTTTCACCTTAGTTTATGTTCTGTATTGAATTTGATGTTTTATTGGATTACATCAAGCTACTCCTATTTTTTTTTTTTTTCTTTTTTTTTTCTTGCATCCACTGTCCTCTGCAATAGCTCTGTTGCTCCCAGAATGAAGTCTGAATGTACCTGTGAGGATGTGCAGGCTCAGGTACAGGCATCATTCATTCTCCCATTGTGTGTTGTACTGGATCACTTCTACCGATCTTAGATACATGATGAATTTAATCTGAATTTAGATTGCATAAATGTGCATATTGCATAAAAGTGATTAGAAATGGTTCTACTGCAACAGTAATCCAATTTGCAAGCAGAGATGCCATTAGACAAACCAGGAGTGTTCACTTTGCACACCCAACTGAACAAGTCATACCAAGTTACATGTTTTCCCACAGTCTGAGCTTAAAGCTGCGGGAGACTTTCATGACCAATTTTTCATCAAATCTGTCAAACCTCAGTCATAGCCTACGTATCACAAATCTGAAAGTCTTTCTGTGATTACTCACCTGAATCCCTTGCATTACGGTGAACAATTTCGAAGTGTCATCCACTATAAACAGTCCATGTATTTACAGAGCCGGGAGGTAACTCGGGCATCTTTGGAATTTTGTCGCGACGTGCATTGTAGAAAGTGAAGGCTCGCACAGCCACCTGGCAGGCACAACGCGGAAACGGCAGGAGCTCCCTTCCCGCTACGCATATTCCTCCACCACTTCCGCGTCGTGTTTGTTTCATCCATATAATACCATATGGTTGTACTGCTGCTGCAGGTGGCTGTGCGAACCTACCTTTCTCACAATGTACGTCACAACAAAATTCCGAAGATGCCCAAGTTACCTCCCAGCTCTGTTTGTAAACACATGGTTTGTTTATGGTGGATGACACTTCGAAATTGTTCACCATGATGCAAGAGATTCGGGTGAGTAAACACAGAAAGACTTACAGATTTGTGATACTTAGGCTATGACTGAGGTTTTACAAATAGGATGAAAAATTGGTCACAAAAGTCTCCCGCAGCTTTAAGAAAACTGTGACACTTCTGCATCAGTTCCCCTTAATAGAAGAACCCCAAGAGTGTGGTTTGATGGTGCACACGTTTCTGCACAACAGGAATGGGGACCATTTCAATGCTTGGCTGTAACACTGTTTGTGAATAATATATTATTCCTTTTATTCATGAAATATGAAGAGTGCATTCTTAATTATACAAAAGTCCAATACTATTGTCTGTGTTTTGATTTCTTAAATGTGTGGAATAAAATAGACAAACGTGTCTACTGTTGATTTTGGGGTGTCACTCACAAGGACTCCTCTTAAATCAGAAGAGCTGTCATCTGTTGAAGAGGTGTATCTTTACAATATATAAAACAGACCCTATCTTGATGGTGACCTTCTTTTGCTTCTGAATCGTGTTTGTCGTACGCCAATTCTGACAGTACACAAGATTTCATATGACTGCCTACTGGAAAACTGAGTGCTTCTTCAAAATCCAAGAAAAAACACTTGTAAACAGGATATGACAGAATATCTACACACATATTAAGTACTGGTCTATTCACAGGGGATTAGTATTACCTGGGGTCATTTTACCGGACCCTTTTACAAAAGGTAAAATTTGCAGTAATCTTTACTGACATCATGCGTTAATGATTACTGATGTAGCACATTTGGATGAGACTAAAATCTCAGGCAATTATTACTTCACCCCATGTACCAATGAAAAATGGATCCCATCTGAATAGGGCTTAAATGTAACGTTCATGTGTGCAACATCTTGAAACGGAACACCTGTACACAAAAATATGGAAATTTTGCAAAACATTGTCATTGGGTCATCTTGTTGACATGTACACATCATTTTAGGTCACAACAGATTTTTGGAAACTAAGGAGTAGAAAGTACAGATAATTGCATGAAAATATAAGAAGTAAAAAGTTGTCTGAAAAATTATTATTCCGGTCAAGTATAGATCACCAAAATTTCTACTTGAGTAAGGTAACGTAGTGTTTGTACTTCATTACTTGACTCCTCAGTTCATTTTTGAAGCCCCTTACTGGTGCAGCGAGAATATCATCCATCCATTACTAGTCTGTCTGCATCTCAAACATCACATTAGGAGTACAGAAGCTCAGTTTCCCGCTGCCGAGTTAATTTCATCTGATTTTCCCATGACTCAATATTCTGAAAATCAGAGACATTACCGCTATAGACAGTTCAGTAATCTATGCAAATACTTCTTCATTCAAAAAGTAAACACTTTCATGGAGACATGGATTAAAACTATGACACAGAGGGAGTTGTTGGCATGGTGTAACCCTGATTTATGTTTGCTCAGTATGCAGTGATTCAAGTCTGAATTAAGAATTCTTCTTGACTTTGTCTTCTATCATATCTTGTGCACTAGATTAAAGAAAACCCAAAGAGAGAAGATTACTGCAGTGGATTAAAAAAAAAAAAAAAAAAAAATCTAGCACAACCTCTCATCCTTGTTTTCAAAGATTTTAACAAATATGTAATTTTAGGTAACTTTACTCAACACTTTAAAAGTCTGTGCAACGTCTGAATTCCAGCAATCAACCAAATGTGAAAGAGATAAAAAAAAATAAATAAAAAACTTGTTATATCAAAAAGAATCCGACTATCGTTTCATCAGCTTTGTTTCTTTTCCCTCAGACGCTCAAATTTTTAATACACTGCGTCTGGTTGGATGATGATTTTGAAGTCAAGCTGTGAACTTCTTCCCTCTACAGTCTTTCACAGAGGGAAGAAGACCAAAAGGTGTGTGAAAGGGATACAGCAAGAGGACGGAGGGAGTAAGGGGGTAAGAATGAGAGAGCATAGTGAATGGGTAATTTCAACCTGTGGTGCCACACTGGGATCAATATTTAATTTCTTTGTCTGCTATGATAAGGAGAGAGTGAAATCATTCTGAGATCTCAGCTAACTACTCAATCTACGAAATCATATGTGCTACACAAAATGGCTTACTGGACTTAAAACTTAAAACTGAATAATCTTTGTAGGTGAGAAGCAAAGGTCTGCTCTCGCTTGAAAGTAGTTTTAAGACTTTTTGGAATTTAGATTTACAATAAAAGGCCATAAGTGCCATCCACAAATTACTCAGCCCATATAATGTTGTATTTAACCACGGTTATACTTTTGTTATCATCTCCCTTTCCGTTTTTCCAAATAGAGTTGCGGCTGTAATGCTTTGTACTCTCGATGTACATCAGCATTATGACGCATCAAGTGCATGTGCAGCAGACAGTGGAAGTGTATGCTAATCAGAATGCTAAGCGCAAAAACAACAAAGTGCCAAATGACAACAACAACTTTGCATTATGAATGTGATGATAATAATAATTCTGTTCCGGTCTGTAGTCTCTGGAAAACCTATTTGCAACTGTTGAACTGAAAAGCATGTCCCATCCATCCAGAAATGAGTGACTGGGATATTAAATAGACAAAGAGATACAGGGAGGGATAGAAACACAACCAATAGAACCTAAGTGGAGCATTTTCTTTTTCTTTAACTGTTTCACTCGAGGCAGGATATCAGAATGAAGGAATACAATAACATGTAACAGTATCCCAATGGTAGGGGAGATGAGCGCTATTCATCCCGGTACTTCACCCCAGTGTTACTTATTGTTGTTCTCGTCTTCATTCCTCGGTGTGTTATTACATTTGTTTTAATTGGACCTTTTTTTCGCAGCAGACATTTTGGCTTGTAAAATCAGGCAAAGCACAGGTGTTCCTGATTACATTAACAATGGCTCTCTTCCATTCAGTCACCCCAGGAGGCCAGTGCAATGAAAGAGCATGTTCAATTCCAACACCAGAACACCTGTCATTTATCTCAGTTCTGACGCTGTAGCGCTGGGTCTTTACCTCAACTCAACTCCTCTCCTTGTGTCCTAGTCCTTCCCACCGGAGATACAAGCAGAGGAGTCGACGAGGAGACTCCAGGAGAAAGAAGTCAAACCAACAGATGCTTAACAGAATGATTTTTTTTACGTGTTGATGTTAGAGCTCTTCCGATATGGGATTTTTGGGGCCGATACCGATATTGGGGGCTAAAAAAAAAGCTGATTTCCAAAATATCAGCCCATATCTCATATTGGCCGATAACCAATATATTGGCCGATATCACTGGTCTACAAGGAAAATGCTTCCAGAGTAAAAGTAATGAAATTTTACCACATGAGAGTCACTAATAAAGAAAAATCAAGTCAAAAATGCTGGTTGGCTGAACTTTCCAAGATACAGCCTTGGGTCAAAATGTGAAACTCAAGAATTAACGAGAGAATGGGTTTGACTCAAAAGGAATATTTGTCTCAGAGCTACAAGATCTACTTCAAAACACTGTCTGCACATTAGAATACATTCACTTTACAGGTTCTATTTAGTGGAAGATTTATAAAACTATTATATAAATGTACATAAACCAATATATATGTGTAATAACACTTAATCATATACCTTGAAAACATTAGCAAACCAGCACTTTTGTCATTTATTTTTCAATTAATCTTATTAAAATACGCAACATTTAGCACATTTAATGTCTGAAGCAAATCATTTCTAAAAAATTGTAGACCAGCGTATATGAAATAAGAACACTGATCTACACAGGGTATAATAATCTTACATTAGATAATTGTGGACAGGTGGATTAACAGTTGCATAAATCTTTGTTTACCTCACAAATATAATTGACCCAACTTTCAAACACTGTATAATAGTCTGATATTAGACTAGTATGTGACCTGTGGGGAACCACAGGTTGTAGATGTGGTAGTTTTTATGCTGGGGAGAGCAGACCTTTGAAAAAGATGTGAGTCTATATTTTATAAGTAGTGAGATAAAAATTGTCTGGTAAATCATTCTTTAAAATGTAAGCGACACCTACCTTTAATGAGTCCAACTATAAAGCAAGCTATACAATCACAAAAATAATTACAGCAAAAAATATGACTTACCACAAAATTATGTTTTCCCTCCCAAATTTTGATGTGTCTACCTCATGGCACTACAACTTCCCATGTGGACTAAGGACTAAACTGAGCATGTGCAGAGTGAATTAGGTAAGTCCTAAGTTGTTCCTGATTGGAGCATTTGCAAGAGTTACAATTGACCCACGTTACAACTGTCCCCGGTCTCCCCTACACTATTAATACCGAGAATGAAATTGTGAGGTAGACAGGAAGCACATGGACATGGGTGTGTGTGGGGGGGTGACTTGTTCATTAAACTGGGGGGGGGGGGTGATTTTTGGACGGGGGGAGTATTGATCTGTGATTCCATGATTGTATGTGTGTGTGTGGGGGTGATAGCGTGATTGTCCGAGCAGAAGTGAAAGTGAAACTGACACACTTTACTGTTCCTCTAACTCTCCAGCCAGCACACACACACAGGAGCGACAGAGTCTCCGCAGCAAAAACATTTTAAAAAGTTAATAAATCAGTTACATATTGGCTGATGTTGATTAATCGGTGATATGCTATAATCGGCCCGATTAATCGGCCAATTAATTGGTCAGGCTGCAGATGACGCAAGTGTCACACCTCTCATGTAAGCACATTGGTTTCTTTTTTATAGTTAAAACAGAATATATTTTAGGATCTCTGTCTTAAAGTAGTTTGGAGTTGTTCACCATGAGGAGAGTGATTCAGGTGTGTAATCAAGAAAAAACTAACAAATTCGTGATACTTACGCTATCACTCGGGTTTTACACATTTGATGAAAAATTGGTGACGAACATCATACGCTGCTTTAAGACAGAGATCCTACAATACATTCTGTTTTAACTGTAAAAAAGGAATCAGTGTGGTTACATGAGATGTGTGACACTTGCATCATCTGCAATTTTGTTAAACATCAACTCCAAAAGAAATTTAATTTTGTTAAACATCTGTTGGCTTTACTTTTTTCTCCTGTTGTCTCCTCATCGACTGAAACTAAAACCAAACCGTCACTCAGGCTTTTTCAGAATTCCACGCAGCTGCAGCAGCAACAAACATGGAAACGGCTTCATTGCTTCTTGCTGCTGCGGCTGGCTGGACGGAATTCCGAAAGGGCCCGAGTGACGGTTTGGTTTTGGTTTGGTATGCAAACAAACGGACTGCTTGTGATGGTGTCAACATCGAAGTTGTTCACCATGTGGGAAGTGATCCAGGTGCGTAATCATGGAAAGAGTAACGGATTCGTGATACTTAGGCTATTACAGACTTGATGGAAAATTGGTGACGATTATGATATGCTGTTTTAATTACTCAATTAACAAACTTCACAACATGGTATGATGTATCAGTAGGGGATGTAGGACTCATTCATTTTCTATAAATATGTATTTTTTTGCAAGGGAAACCAAAAGAACATGCAACTTGGCCTGAAAAACCCCCCTTTCTTTGAGGTGACGGCACTAACCATGGAGCCGCTGTACTACATCAGTTAATTAAAACACCACCTTCAGCACTTCCATCTTACTCACAAGAAATCCCTGCTTTTCTGAACTTAAAATTACCTTACTTATGTGCAGGTACTGATTCTGATCATGTGTTGTATCCTTGTATGAGACCTTCAGACTTCCTTTGCACTATGGCCAGCCCCCTTCATTCTGTCTTCACTCCATCTGCATTTCTACTGTACATAAGCCACAAAGGTTAATTGCTTCAAGGCCCTCTGTGAGGTGTTCAGTTGACTGCATTCTGCAACTTCACCTGTAGATGTAATTAAATGTTACACCCCAAACCTTTAAGACTGCATCGCCATTATGCCTTTTAAATTTGAGCATGTATTTTTTCTTAGCTCATCATCTACATTAAAATTGTATTACAGAGGAGGCAACTTTCTGTCTTCTGTGATGTGTTTTTTGTAGGGATGTCCGATAATATCGGCCCACCATTATTATCGGCCCGATATTGGCAAAAAAATGTAATATCGGTGAATATCGTTATCGTTTTTTTTTTTTTACTATCATTAAAACCGATAAAATAATGCCTTGATTTCACTGGCATTTACCGACGCGTAAATGAAGCATTGTTTGTAGCTGAAAGAAATGTGCAGTTTTCAAAATTGTACAGTAGAGTTGCCACACTGTAATAGACTCATGGAGGGAGAGAAAATAAATAAATATGGCATTTTTTCCACAACTTAAGTTGAAGTATGTATTCTTTGCACAGTGTTTACATTTTGATTTTGAAATTAGTTTAATATCCTACATATATCGGCAGCAGTATCGGTAGATATCAGAATCGGAAATTAAGCGTTGGACAATATCGGCATATCGGTTTCAGGCAAAAAAGCCAATATCGGACATCCCTAATTTTTTGTTTTTTTGTACTGCCTGTATTGGACTTTTCAGAGGATCCACAACCCAAGATAATCTTATTAAGCTAGTCTGCCTTTCAGCCATGTTATGGTCAATATATCGCAGTGGTTCCCAGCCTTTTTTGGCTCATGATCCCATTTTAACATCATAAATTTCTGGCAACCCCAGACACTCAAAACGGAGACTTTTTTTTTTTTTTTTTACTAAAATCAATTTGTTTTTGATCATGTAATAGTTTGCTATACTATGTTGCAAATAAACATTCATTTTAGATGACATTTAGTCTATATAATGTACATATATTATTATGGACGGAGGCAGAAAAGCCAGGTGTAGATTACTGCACAAAGTGAGAATTTTATTTTCCTTGGTCAGGATATGTACAGTCAGTCCAGCTTGGATTTACAAGGCTGACAATTAATACTGAACAAACAAGAACTCAAACTATGAATTATCAAAGAGCTGCAGCATCTGAAACTGACCACAATGAACATTTGAAAGATAAACAGTATCACAGTGCTTCAGTTTCAGCTTCACAGTTTGTCATGTCTTTTATGTGTTGTGATTGTCTCTCTCGACACCAAGGGTTTTGTTTTTGTTTGGTTTTTTTTAATCAATTACTAGAAATTTCAGGCGACCCCAAGGTTGAAAACACTGATATACAGTAAAACGTGAAATCCAAAGCAATGACAATATCTCGTCATAACAAGTCTTCAGTTACAATTTTGATGGGGTACTGAAGGGATACTATGGCTGCTGCAGTATGTCCTGTGGGCTTTCTTGTGCCACAGAATCAAAAGTGCATAATGTATTAAAACCTCAGATATATGTATGCTGTAGAAAGCCTTTCCCCAGTAGTAGTTTAAAGAAACCCCCTATTGTTAAGCAATTATACCACAAAGCTAAGTCCTAATTTTGGCCAAACTGTGCTAACTTTACTCTCCTCACTGCTGCTTCATTTTGCATAATTGACTATGATCTGAAAAATATAACTTGGGCAATTGTGCTATGAGGCTAACGATATGTTTCCCTCCTAGTAATTGATCAAATGATTGCTGAGTGGGTTAAAAGTCAACTTTGCAGAAAAAGGTTGCCTACAGAGGAACAGTGCAACAGTGCGAATATGCATTGATTTAATGCTAGCTGAAGGCAATTATGTATATTCCAAGATCACAAGTTCGAGACAAATTAGGCTATAAGCTGCCTTTAATTCATTTAAGGGCGATCTATTAAGTTGAAATGAATCTCAGTTTAGCCCTGGCTACTCTCCCTTTGGCCTTTTACAAACACTATGTCTTCTATGGCATTTGCAGACAAGGCAAGCTGCAAACTGCTGTTGGGCAAATGCATCACTTGACGCCACCTGACGAATGCCACAGCCACAAGTAATGACAGCATTCATTCTTCACCTCAACACATTTTCATATGTGTTCCCCTACTTATGTTCTGTCGCTGGGATATGAAACTGTGATGGAAGGGCCACGGCAGCAGTCACATAAATACCTTCTGAGGCTGAGCAGCTTCTCCTTGTGATTATGTAGATTCATGGAACCCGCCGCAGCCACACAATGCCTATCCAGACGGTACAAGAGCTGTGGTAATTCAAACATATTGCCGACAGCGTATTATTTCAAACATTATACCAAGTGTGCTGTTGAGCCCGCCCGGATGGCTGTACCGCAGTAAAGTCAGACTTATACTGGGGATTTATCGTGAGGATCTCTTTTACTGGTTTTATGAGGGAAAACATATAAATTAGACATAAATTCCACACCCTTGCATATCCTCTAACGTGGGCCGATGTTAATATTTACCACTGCCGGTGTAATTTAGGAGCCAGGCTTATTATCATCCCTTCTTTCAAGTCTGAAAGTCTCCCAAGTTGTTATAATTCAATTGAATCAGCCGTTACTTTTTTTTTTTTTTTTTTTTTTTTTACAAGCAACACTGACTTTAGAGGAGATCACCAGAAGACAATGTGTTACACAAACTGTTATTAAACTCCAACATATTGGAAACATAAATTGTGTGCATGGAATTTGACACAGTATGAATTATTTATCCTGTGCAGTGTTTTTCATTTAAGTGTCCTTTAAGTGATATTTCACTCTGTTTCAAGTACGATTTTTCTGATGTTTCCAAGGATTTTCTTTTAGTTGTAGAGATGTAGAATGATTCCCCTAGTAACTCAGTCCACCTTAATGGTGTGACATGTATTATAGATTTATTTCTGACACTTACAGGTGTGATGCTCATATCAAAATGTGTAAAAATTGACTGAAACCAAAAGAGTCTTTGGTCTTTACTCTGACTCTCTAGAATATAGGCCGATTCATTTGTAATAAGTGAACTTAAAGTCATCTGTGGTGACTGTCCCACTTCTACCAGTTATTATGGGAGGTTTTTACTGCTCTTGGCTGATCGTGGACTTACATTGTTGACTGTTGTATTTACCAGTTCTTTAGACTCTGTCTACTATTCTACCCTGTGGCTCTACACAGACGCTGGGACATTGCCCTGATTATCAGCATTTGTAATTTTCAATTATATTGGAATTACCCCACCCCCCAAAGGGGAGGTAAGGTGTATTGTTTTTGGTTCAGTTTGTTTCTTTGTTTGTTTGTTTGGTAACACAGCAAAACTATTGGTTCAATTCATACCAAATTGGGTTTATACATTGCCAGTGACCCAGAATAGATGTCATTACCTTTTGGGAAAGGTAGGTCAAAGTTCAAATTTTTTATGATTTAAAAAAAATCTTCCCATTTACTTATAATGGACGAAATACATGTGTGTGGTGGTGGTGGTGGTGGTGGTGGTGGTGGTGGTTGGGGGGGGGGGGGGGGGGGGTTGCGCCTGGCACAACTTGCTTAACAGTGTTTTTGAGTCGACTGAGAAAGGTCTTTCAGATTTAAACATTTTTATTGATCCATAGTGTTTCTAAATGGAGGCAGTACCACCCCAGAAAGCTGAGAGGGGGGGGCATTAGTGAGTGCTATTCATCAGGGTCACAAATTATTTTCGGGGGGGGCATGAGGACCATGATAAGATGCGTTACCTATTGAGCTATATCACCCCCCACAGGTCTGTCACATTACTTACAGAACTACAAACCCTCTATCAACCCCCCTACCCCCGGTTGCCAATATTTTTCAGGTGGAGGTGGGGGGTCAGGATGCTCATGATGCATTGAAGGGGCATTTGTTCAAAAAAGGTTGAGAACCACTGATTTAGTGTCAAGAAGAGCATGTGGTAAAGAGTCTTGTCTAATGCGTTACGACTGAAAAGTTAAGCAGTGCAAATGAAAGTAAAGAGCTTTCTCCATTGCAGCTCCACCCCTCTGGAACTCCCTCCCACCTCCTCTCTGACACTGCTCCGACCCCAACACCTTTAAATCCCTTTTAAAAACTCATTTATTTAATATTGCTTTTAATGTTTAATCTTAATGTTTAATGTTTAAGTGTTTTATATTCATATAGCTGCCTTTTGCACCTGCTTTTAATGTTTTTAATGTGTCTGTTTTCTGTTTTTATCTGCTGCAAGTAAAGTGTCTTTGAGTTCTATGAAAAGCGCACTACAAATAAAATGTATTATAATTATTATTATTTTAATTAAAGATGTGCTCTGATGTGAACGGAAGTCCAAAAAGGGCATAAATCAGTAAATACAGCACAACGTACAACTGTAGGGCTATGATACTGGAGGACTGTTTGACTCCAACCATACCCCCTCACTTACAGTACAAGAGCTGATCAAAAGTGCTGGAAGGACATATGAAAACTATATTTTGTGAGCCTTTACAGCTGAAATCCAGAAACACACCTCCCACCTGCTGCTGTGAGACTGGTCGACAGGCTACCCACAAGCTTAGTCATAACATTGTGATTTTAGAATTATTTGCATAAATGTGGTTAACCAACTTCAAGATGAGTCATCAAATATAAATACATTTTTACATTTTTTTTAAATTAACAGAACAAAAACATAACAGGATTTTGATTTTCAAATGACCTTTCTGACCTTACGAACTCATTATTTAGCACACAGCAATTTATTATAAGGAGTATTTTTCTACCCTACACTTTATCGATTCTGACAAAGAAGCTGAAGTGATAGAGTGTGATTTTTTTTATTGTCAGTGTGTGGTGGGGTATTTAACCTGGCCTCTGCCTACATTTTCTACTTTCCTCTTGTTTTTTCTGTGGCTGGGCTGTTTGTGGGTGTCAACTTTTGGGCAGTGAGATTGTATCTTCAGTTAATAACTGTACCACACTGCATGTGTGGAGGGAACACTATAAAAAGAAAGGGATGCCAGTGTTCTCAGACTCACTACTCAGTTCTGTTTGACAGACAAAACTGGATGAAACACGACTACATACACAGTCCCATCAGCCTACTGCCTCTAACAGTACCTTGTGCATTATCTGTATATTGCCTCTAGTACAGTGTTTTTCAACCCTGGGGTCGGGACCCCACGTGGGGTTGCCTGGAATCCAAATGAGGTCGCCTGAAATTTCTAGTAATTGTTAAAAAAAATAAATAAATAAAATAAATATATACACTGTATACACACTGTATATACTATGTATTATTGTTTGTTCAGTATTAATTGTCAGCCTTGTAAATCCAAGCTGGACTGACTGTACATATCCTGACCAAGGAAATTAAAATTCTCACTTTGTGCAGTAATCTACACCTGGCTTTTCTGCCTCTGTCCATAATAATACACATTATATAGACAAAATATCATCTAAAATTAACGTTTATTTGCAACATAATATAGCAAACTATTACATGATCAAAAACAAATTAATTTTAGCAAAAAAAAAAAAAAAAGTCTCGGTTTTGAATGTCTGGGGTCGCAAGCCAAAAAAGGGTTGGGAACCACTGCTCTAGTTATTCTCATGCAGTTTTGCTGTTGGTTTAGCTCAGGGGTGTCAAACATCTGGTCCACAGGCCAAAAGCAGCCCTCCAAAGGGTCCAATCCAGCCCACAGGATGACTTTACAAAAAAAGTTCAAAAATTACACAGAAGATTTAGGCCCAATCCCAGTTCACCCCTTGGCCCTACCCCTACCCCTTGCACTTGGCACTACCAACTCCATTTCAAGGGTTTGGGCTTGAAATATTCCTCTACAAAATAGGACAACCCTTCGAGACCTGTTACGTCATCAGTAGTCATCAATGCCGTGATAAACGGATGCGACAACTTCATTTGTGAAAGAATTCACCATGCCGTCACCAGCTGTAACTGTCTCTGTTGCATGGGCGTTGGGCATCCTTTTTGTGGTTCTCAACTGCAAACCGCAGAAATGCGATCTATAGACACTGAAATGACGGACGTTACCACCAAAGACCTGGGGGTAGGGGGGTACCGCGCTGTATGTTATTGCAGAGGACCGGGGGGTACTTATACAGATGAACGCCCCCATTTCGGTCTCAGCGCCCCCTTCTCAGCTTTCCCGTTCCCCTGACGGACACCCCCTGGGAAACATTGCACTAGAGGGAGACCTGTAGTATGAAGAACTCATTTTGCTAAATAAACCACAGTAAAGTGCTTACAACTGGGTACACACGAGCAAAATATCAAATAATAATAGACATTAGTTTACTGAATTAAGTAACTGAGTTTTATTTCATTGCAAATTGGACATTTTTTCCACCTCAGAGATGTGGAAAATACCTTCCACCCCCTGTAAACCTCACACAAAGCTCTGGGTTAACTTGGTGACTGTGGTGTGATTTAAGTGTCTCACTGTTTGCACAAAAACAAGTGTATCCAATAAGTACACACACAGACAAACAATGAGTGGTAGAGACAAATACACAACTGCAGGTCCATGACCATTTCTTGGAGAGGGCACAGATGAAGGATTTGCCACTCTGGTCTTTTTTTTAGTCTAACAATAAGCTGTCCACTGGTGACCATTTGTTATCAAATGGAGGTACCTGCTCCTTGCCACCTACGCTCAAACTGGAAACTAGACACACATATATCTCTGAAACAATACCCAATTAAAGCATAAACCTCGTCATTTGTTTTGTATTCTTCTAGCCACCAAAGCACTCGTAGATTCCCTCTTTCCATTCTTGTTTCCTTTCCTTTTGCCTGCTTTTTGTCCATCTGCCCCCTCCTGGTGTAATCCCCTACGAAAAGAGCATCTACTTGGACTATAATTGGTTCCCAAGCACCCATTCCAAAACTATCAGTGCAGCAGCATCTCGATTTGGATGACAGGTCCCAGCAAAGTAAGATAAGTAGGAAGTATTACAGCTGTTGCACAAACATGATTAATGACATGCTTAGACCCGTTTCTAAATATTGGGAGGGGGGGTGGGGGGTGGCATACCTGGGGCAGTCCTGATCCTCTGGAGATGATGAATAGAGCTATACAATGTGCCAGAAATGCAGCTGCCACAAATGGTCAATTAGGTACAAAGAGGCAAGCAAGATGAGAGAGAGGTAAACAAAGAGTAAACCCAGAGGAGGGAATCTGGGAGGTTTTCTCTGGTCAGTACAGAGACTTTGTGGATCTGTAATGATGCATATGACGTTTTTGATTTGTTAACACATTGAAACCCCTGCTGTTTGACAATACAAAGACCTGCTGCAAAATAGAAATCCATACATAAAAGGGTAAGCGTTTATCTGCAGAGAGTCTCTTTCATAGACATCACAGTTAGACCTTCCTAGCAGTTATCGATTTCAGCACTAACACGTTTTCTCCCTCATATGACGCTAACTGAGGCGAACCCATATACTGCTAATGATCGAATGGCTATATTTACCATCGTGTCACACAATACGCAACAGGTTTTGTTTTAGAAAACGTTTCATCCGTTCTATTTGCTGGTGGTGGGGCGGTGGTTTTCAAGAACAAAGCCAGTACCGGTTGAACATCAAAAAACTACTGAGGATGAATGAAGACCAGAGTAAATGAGAACTTACAGACATTGACTTACATTAGTATTCTCTCTCTAACAATAGTTGGTAAGTAATGTTTTTTTTTTTTTCCTTTAAACAAATATCATGCTGTTCTCATCCGTTTTATTTTGTATCTGTAGTGAGTGACCTGATCCATCTTTAAAATCTTCCTCCATTAATAAGAACTCAGGGAAAATAAAGTCTATGAGATCTGCCACGCTGAGCTTCGGTTGACAGGTCTGTAAAGGAGCTAACTCACCCGCCAAGTTGGGCTTTTAGAGTTTCTGTGTATTTAATAAAACATCTTTCTCTAACAGAATTCCACCGTAATTGTCATTAATGGGTTGTAGTAGTAAGACAGAAAAATGGTAGACTCAACTGAGCATTGTGTAACAGTCCATATACAAAGTCTCTAAGCTAAGGCGGATCATTAGCTGACCTCTGACCCTTCAGGCTCTGATTGTTTGTCCCCTTCTGTCCAAATATGCCACTTCTGAAATGGCCAAATCACAAACTACTGGCTTCAAAACAGCATTTCAGAAGGTTTCACAGTTTTTCTTTGAATTCATTATGTTCATTGAAATCTATGGAGAAAAAAAAAAAAAAACTAAAGACATAAAACAGACTAGAATAATAAAGAAGCTTGTGTAGAAGTAACATGCACAGATGCTGTATCACCACTACAAATGTGTTTTATTTTATCGTATTGAAACTGTTTGTATTTCTTTATTATTTTATTACTTTAAAGCACAGGTATCAAACCTGCAACCCGGGGGCCAAAACCGGCCCGCCAAAGGTTCCATTCCGGCCCTGCAGGATGAAAGTGCAAAAATGACCCTGAACAGTCAAGGTTGTCCAAATCATTTTGGTTCAGGTTCCACATACAGACCAATGTGATCTCCAGTAAAAAGAACAACACAATAACGCATAAATAATGCAGAGCCAGAAATTTTCTGTGAAAAATTATGTGGAAAAAATTTAAGTGAAAAAAATATTACACTGTGAAAATATTTACATTTACAAAACTTTTCTTTCACAATAAAATGCAAATAAATACATAAATAAAAACAAAGATGAACAACCTGAAATGTGCAGTTTTAACAATATTCTGCCTGTTACTAAATATTTTGTGCATTTATGGATTCACTGTGATCTGTAGTTGTGTTAATAATAAGAGATGGAATATTGTAGAAATTGTTCAAATTTTTGTTCCAAACTCCAAAATTTTAACAATATTCTTCCTGTTACCAAATGTTTATGTAACACTGTGTTTAATGTACATGTATATTGTTAAAATTGCACTAATTTTACAAATGACATTTCTGTTTTTTCAGGTTATTCACATCTTTTTTTGTAAAATGTAAATATTTTCATAATTTAATTGGGGCTTATTTGTACTAAAAAAAGAAAAACTTGGATTTGTCATTATTTATAGGTTATTAAGTCATTATTTTACTGGTCTGGCCCGCTTGAGATCAAATTGAGCTAAATATGGCCCCTGAACCAAAATGAGTTTGACACCCCTGCTTTAAAGCTTCAGAAGCGAAATCACACATTCTTGCTGTAGCTCTCTCCTCTTGGTCCAAATCAAAAGACTAAATGTAAATATAGATAAGCCCAGAAACATTTCATGATGTTCAGAAAAGTGAAGCCACTTTTCCATGCTTCAGCATTGAAAGGTGGAGTAGAGCAGTAGAATCTCACCCAGGTCACAGAATCTGATAGTGATGGGGACTAGACCGCCTACAGTATGTCGAGACCGAGTCAAGACCGAGTCTTTGAAGGGTTGAGACTGAATCGAGACCAAGACCGTTGGCTTTCAAAAGCAGTCGAGACCGAGTCTTTGACGAAGCACGACCGAGTCGAGACCAAGACCATAAAAACAAGCCAGTTTTGACTGGTCGCTCATCTTGTCTCCTCTCTGTGATCACACCAGCAACTGAAGTGAAATCACTGACACTCACTGAACGCAGAATGTTTGCATTGCACCATGGGATGTACTTTTCGAATAATGCCTGTCAACATTCCATATGTTGTTTTTTTTTTTATTTAAATTTATCTGTAATGGATGGATAATTGGATTTTTTTTTTTTAACGTGAACATTAAAAAAAATCTGTTGGTTTCGAGGACTCGCTCTGAAATTACGAGTCCTTCTCCTCCCACTGGAGTCCGAGACTGAGTCAAGACCAAGTTCTTGAAGGGTCAAATCCGAAACAAGACAGAGAAAGCAGAAAATGGTCTCGAGACCGGACTTGAGTACAACAACACTGGAATCTGATTTATGATTGGTAATTACAGCTGTCAATCATTTCCTCCCTGTCTGAAAACACTTGTGATTAGCCAGAGGTTATGGCACAAAACTATTAACTACTGCAGCTTTAAGCATCTTAATACTGAGTTTATATATATTTTTGCTGCTGTTACAGGCACAACAAACCTACTACAAAACATTTTTGTAGAGAAAGTTAAGTTTCATCTCTGTGTGTCTGAAGTTATTCCTTTTCTTGTTAAAAGGTATTTCATTAAAGAACATCTGAAGTAGAAGCTACTTCCTCTCTTTTTTTGTTCTGCTTTGGCAGAGGCTGTCTGAGGCTTCATTACAGATGGACTAGGTAGACTTGGCCACTGTTACTAATTAAGTTTATGGTAGAGCAGAGGAATGAAGTGACATTTATCTGCAGTGTGTGGCCATTGTGATGTTCTGTACCTGAATCGGTGCGTGACATTAACATCAACCTTCGCTGAAGATGGATGACTAACCTAAACAGACAAATAAAAATACTGTATTCCATAAGCTGAAGAGACAAAGAGAAAGAACAAAGACGTGAGAGGGAGGTTTTAATGAGAAATAAGAAAGTGCAGTCGGAAAGGGATGTGGTGCTGATGAAAGAGGAGACTTGGAGGTGATCGAAGGAGAGCATTAAAAAAAAGGAGAGAAGGATGTTCTGCTGAAGGGGGAAAGAGAGGAATTAAAAACAAAAGGGAGGGATGATAAGGCATGTGGTTTCATAAGGCAAAAGTTTTCAGAGTTTAAAGAGATGGAAAAACTTAGGAGGAAGAACATGTCTGCAAGGGTGGAACATATCTGTAAAACACCCCCAGGTTGAAATAAAGCGACAGTTTGGGAGGCTGAATCACTGAGCTGCTATACTTAATCAGGAGACTAGCCAGTGCAGATTGTATGACTGAAGTGTAGGAAGGGGAGATTTATTTAGATCATCCTGGGAGTACGATCCAACACCTCCCAAAAAACAGGTGACACTCTTTAGTCAGGGAATTCTTCTCTGTCAATATTTACTTTATGTTTTATTTTAACAATCGTGTTATTTAGCACAAGACTGACAGAGCTAAAGAAAGTACATGCAAGAAGACCGTAATGGCAAAAAAGGCTCCACTGAATGTTTTTCACTTCACTGTAGCTCAGTGGTTTCCAACCTTTTTTGGCTCGGGACCCCATTTTAACATGACACGTTTCTGGCGACCCCAGACATTCAAAACGGAGACTTTTTTTTTGCTGAAATTAATTTATTTTTGATCATGTAATAGTTTGCTATACTATGTTGCAAATAAACGTTAATTTTAGACGACCTTTAGTCTATATAATGTACATTTTTGTGGACGGAGGCAGAAAAAACAGGTGTAGATTACTGCACAAAGTGAGAATTTTATATTCCTTGGTCAGGATATGTACAGTCAGTCCAGCTTGGATTTACAAGGCTGACAATTAATACTGAAAAAACAAAAAAAAAACAATAACTCAACTATGAATTATGAAAGAGCTGCAGCATCTTAAACCGACCACAATGAACATTTGAAAGATAAACAGTACCACAGTGTTTCAGTTTCAGCTTCAGAGTTTGTCGTGTCTTTTATGGATTGGGATTGTCTCCCAACTCACCATATGTTTTTTTTATTAGTAAGGTTTTATTTTTATCAATTACTAGAAATTTCAGGCGACCCCATTTGAATTCCAGGCGACCCCATGTGGGGCCCCGACCCCAAGGTTGAAAAACACTGCTGTAGTTTGACAATGATAACAAAAGGAGTACATCTTACTGCTCATGAGAACACACAAGTTGCAGAGAACCATCTTTGACTGGCATGTAACTCACCAACATGTAAATGATTGTTCAGTCATTGAATCTGACTCAGTAATCACAATATTCAACAGACAGATTGTACAGACTGTAACTAAGTATTATCCTGGTTTTTCTTTCCTTTCTCCCTCCTATATCTAACTCACACACTTACAAGGTGTACACAGCCACACATTTGCACCTTTTTTTTTTTTTTTTTTAGATCATCTCACACATAGAGTAGCACTTAGGTTCAGCAATAATAGTTCTATATTTTCCTGAAACTCTTGATACTAATATACTGGGCAATCTACCAAGAAAAGAATATTTGAATTGCTAAAAGAACAGAAGAGGATACATAGACTATGTTCCAATTCCAGGCAGTTGGAGTGTCTTAAATCTGCAGTTATTTGTGTTATGCGGTCAGATCTGATTTCCAGACTTCTCCAGCCTATCTACAGAGGTTGCTGTGGTAACATCAGTAGCTGCTATGGTGACACGACTTAACGGCTTTGTGCTCTGTCCGACTTTGCTCAGATAGAAGTGCCTCTCGAAGTGCAGCTGATCTGTTTATCTCCGCGACACTGTGGTAGTAGAGGCATCAGTTTGGTCAGCCTCTTCTTGTCCATCTCCAATTTTTCATCAAATCTGTAAAACCCAAGTCATGACCAAAGTATCACGAATCCGTAAGTCTTTCCGTGATTACGCACCTGAATCTCTTCCCTCACAGCGAACGATTTCGAAGTGTACGCCACCATAAACAGTCCATGTGTTTATAAACAGAGCTGGTAGATCACATGGGCATTTTCGGAAATTTGTCGCAGAGCTCCAAGCAGCCACATTATGACCGCAGCAGCAACAAACACGGAAACGGCTTCATTACTACTGCAGCTGCTTCCAGTGTGAGTGACACTGGAGGCACGGTGGGTTGAAGTGTCTTGCCCAGGGATACAATGACACAAGACTAGGAGAGAGCAGGATTTGAACCGCCAGCCTTTCAGTTATCGGACGACCCATTCTACCTCCTGAGCCATGGCCACCCCATGATCAAAAACTGGCGACTTATAGGCAGCTGAAGTCCTGCCTCTTCCAGTGTGTCCAATCACGCCTAGCTTTGGCCATGGTCAAGCAGTTATGTAGGGTAAAAAAGAATTGTTTAGCTGATAATGAGTCGGCCTACATTTACCTGGCATATAAGTGTAATACATAGATGGAAAGGGTATTTCTAGTACTTTAAGGCCAAAGAAAGACATTTGTCAATTTCAGCCATTTTCACTGAAATCTTTGTGAAAAACCTCTCGGTTACATAGGGTAAAAAAACTACATCAAAAATTGGCAAATTTAACAGCATATCAAAAGTTGCTGTTTTCACTTGAAGTTGCCAAAATTAACAATACCATAATGTCAGGTATTTTGTTAACTGCAACTCCTGCAGTTTTGGCGAAGAAAAAAAAAAAAAAATCAGTCTAGGATTGTGAGATATAAATACAAAGGGAAGTCTGGTTACATAGGGTAAAGTGATTATGGTTACGTAGGGTAAATTCTCAAGTACTCAAGGCTGGTAATCAAAATTATCTGTCAAGCACAAAAGATTTAAAAGTATCCCAATATCATGTTTGGAGTGAATAAGTATAAATAATGTGTAAAATCTATAATCATTAAGTTTGAGATATAAACTCAATATTCTCAAATTTCCCCTTATGGGACTAATAAAGGCATATCTTATCTTAAACTAGTACTCTTTTGGGCAAGTAAAGTACGAGACAAAAAATGTAAATATGGACGTCAAATATAGTCTTTTAAAAACAATGAAAATCAACGGACTCACCCTTTTTTTTTAGACATCATTTAGAAACAGTAAAGTTGATTTTAGGACTCCCAAAGAGTTATGTATCAGCTACAAATGACAAAATAAGTTTATCTTAAAGTTTTTTTTTTCACCCAACATGTTCATAGTTCCCTGACTGTGCCCCTTTGTGAAAACATGAACAGTGGTCAATGGTGAGATACATTTTTTTGATCCTGTATTTACACATGTTTGTCACTTCACTACCTTTACCCCAAACTAGGACTTTTGTAAGTTAACTCAGTGGACTGCATCTCTATTTGCATGTGATACACATCAAGAACACCAAAAACACTGTCATTTGGGCATATTTTACATTCTACCGGAGTTTGGTGGAAAAGTATTGAGAGGTGAAAATAACTACAAGTTTGTTCATCTTGAAGCTACAGAGATTTCTTCAGTGACTCTGCACTCTGTAACTTTGTCTCTCCACAATCTGTTCAGTCTTTGTTGTATAAATGTTTAAAACATAATTTTACATGTCAAGTTACAGGTTTTATTTACATATGTTCCTGGTCTAACAGTTAAACTTGTGTAACCGATGGCAGTCCTTGTCCAAAATTAGCCAAAATTAGCCAAAAACTCAAATGCATTTCTTTATTTTTTTACTTTGTTGGGTAGGACTTCGCCTCACTGTAGGTTGTTTGGAACCTCACAATTGAGGTCCACATCAGAGTGGATGAGATATAATTTAGCATGTGTTCTGCTGTACATATGAGATGCATTACGTGGCTGTTTGCAGCTGTAGTGGTTGTGGCAGTAGTAATAGTAATAGTAATAGTAATAGTTACCCGCTGTATATCCGAAGTGAGTTGAAGCAGGGTTGGAGAAGCTCCAGCTCTGAGGGTCTCTGTTCCTCTGACTGGAGAGTTCAGGCTGACGTAGGCCACCGCACTGCTCTGAAGGACCACACTGTTATCCTGAAGGGAACACACACGGGTTATATAGTCGCGAAAAAAATTATTAGACCACCCCTTGTTTTCTTCAGTTTCTTGTTCATTTTAATGCCTGGTACAACTAAAGGTACATTTGTTTGGACAAATATAATAACAACAAAAAGAGCTCATAAAACTTTCATTTAAGAGCTGATATCTATCCATTTTCCATGTTTTCTTGATAATAACCAAAATCACTTCAGTTCTTACATCTATGGCATTGTACTGACAAAAACAGTGCTTTTAGGCATTCCATGTTTTCTTTTTTGTCTGTTTTAGTCAAATGATACACACAGGAGTTAGCACTTGATTGCTTTACCACTGTTTTTGATTACTTTTGATGGTTTAATAATTTTTTCCTTGGCTGCAGATTCAAGATTAAAGTCATATACACAGAAGTACTGAGCAATGAAATTCTTACTTTGCAAGTTCCCTTCACACGACTAATGTAAACAGTTAAAGGTGGGGTGCGCGATGTTTTACTGAAGCATATTTTACTATCAAGGTTCAAGGTTACTTTATTTGTACCCGTAGCTAGATTTGTTTTGCAGTCTAGGTGATTGCTTTGGTATTACAACAAGACATACGTTGAACATGTAAGACAGGTACTTGATCGAGCTTACAGACAGGACAAAAAGTGCTCAGTGTTCCACCATTCATCAGTACAGCAGCATGGATAAGTAAAAGAATAAAATAAATAAATAAGATCAAATAAATAAAAACAAGATGCAATAGAACACAATAACAACCCAGACAAGATAAAAACAGTCTGGGATAAAAACCAGGATAAGAACATAAAATTTAAAAATTTGGAGTCACAATAATAATAAATAGAGCAAAGAAATGGAATAAATAACCAAAATAAGTTAGTAAAGTGCAATGTCACTATTTCTTATTGAGCTCAGTGACGACAACAGGAACAAAGCTGTTTTTATAACGCTGTGTCCTGCACCTTGGGACTAAAAACCTCCGTCCAGAGGCTTAAAATCCCCTTCACACCCTGATTACAACCAATGAATTAAATGTTCTAACACAAAAATGTTAAAAATGTAGTCACCTTTGGAACGGACGGACTGAAAAAAACACCATCCGATCATTTTGTGCGCCCAATCGAAATGATTGAACGGTGATATGTCTATCAAACTCATCTGCCATTTGTCCCTCCCCCCGCTGCACGTACCCCTCTTTGTGCATGAATCGTGCGTTCTCAGAGGTTTGGAGCACTTGTACAGGAAACGAAGCCAGAGCCAGAGCTTGGCTATATTAGTTATATTAGGTTGGAAAGTTCACCGGCAAACTGTTTTGTCACAAACATAAATCAGTAGGAAATGTAACGTTAACCTAGGGCTGTGCAATTAATTAAAAATCAATTACGATTTTGATAATTATGTTCAACGATTACAAAAATTATGTAATCGAGAAAAAATTATTATTAATTTTTAGTTTTAATTCACGTGCACGCAAGCTACCATGAGCTGCTCTGCCCACCCCCCCACCCCCAAGCTACAGCTGCCAGCTAGCCAGCAGGTCCACCTCACGAGGAAAGTTGTATCTACCGGTCTTGAAAAATGGCAAAAGAATCACAGCAGAAGAGCTTGGTAAACAAAAAAGTAGGGATCTCCGATATTGGCTTTTTTGCCAAAAACCGATATGCCGATATTGTTCAACGCTTAATTTCCGATTCCGCTATCTACCGATACTGCTGCCGATATATGTAGGATATTAAACTAATTTTAGGTAACATCACATATCTCCTGTCATGGAATTAACACATCATGCCTAATTTTATTGTGATGCCCCATTGGATGCATTCTCAAATGCAACAAGGCTTTCAAAATGTAAACACTGTCTGTGCAAAGAATACATACTTCAACTTAAGTTGTGGAAAAAATGCCATATTTATTTATTTTCTTTCCCTCCCTCCATGAGTCTATTACAGTGTAGCAACTCTACTGTACAGTTTTGAAAACTGCACATTTCTTTCAGCTACAAACAATGCTTCATTTATGCGTCAGTAAATGCTGATGAAATCAAGGCATTATTTTATCGGTTTTAATGATAGGCAAACAAACCGATAACGATATTCACCAATATTACATTTTTATGCCAATATCGGGCTGATAATATTAGTGGGCCGATATTATTGGACATCCCTACAAAAAAGGCAAGTCAAATTCAATTGTATGGAATCACTTTGGGTTTGATGAAGAAGACAAAGAGCAAAAACTCATCACGTGCAAAAAGTGTTTCGTAGTTGTGTCCGCACCGACCGGTAACACAACAAACCTTTGTAACCATCTAAAGTTGAACCACCACCACCTTTATGATAATCTGATGAAAAACCAAAACACAAAAAACACAACTCCATCTACAACTTTGTCCGCAATGCAATCTTCAATCTCCGAATCTCTTGACGCTGCAACTCCCTACTCATAAACATCGGAGAGAAAAGATAACAGACTCCACTGTCTATTACCTGGTTAAAGGTATGTGCTCCATTAACACCACTGACAACTCGGGCTTCAGAGAAATGGTGAATCCACTGGACAAATGCTATGTTTTGCCTTCAAGACGTCATTTTACATGAGCTGCTACTACATTGAACATACTTCAATTTATAATTTGCACTTTACGTGAGTTGTTTTTTTTATTGCTCCAGTTCTATGGCAAGTCTATAGCAGTTTAATTCCAGTGCACTATTTGTTTACAAAAGGAAACATACTTGAATTTACAGTATACTTATTTGCATTCAAAGATTTTTTTGTTTCGTACAAAAGTGAACATACTTTGTTTCAGTGTTTAAAAGCTTTATTTATGTTTAAAGAGTATATTTTACACTGTTTTGCAAGGGGAAAAAAACAACTTTAAGGTTAACAAATAATTGTTGTTAATAATCGTGATTTCAATTTTTGCTAAAATAATCATGATTATTATTTTTTTCTATAATTGAGCAGCCCTACATTAACCAGATAGGTATGAACTGGGGCTGTTCTGTAAGAGCAGGGGTGTTGGAGGAGACTGAATGAGGTATGCATGGATCGGGGCCACCGGAGAGCCAGAGAGCCAGGGCCACCAGAGCCGGGCAAATTGTTGCTATACAGCGCTCGTGAACCCTGGAGAACAAGAATTGCACTGGCCAGTATTCTGGAGGCGTGGCTTTGGGGGGACGTCTGAAGAAAGGGGTTTGGACTTTTGAACTGAGTATTTTCAAAATGTAGCTTGCTCGAACCATTTTTCTAAGATCTCATACCCCACCTTTAAGCTAAACTAAAATGAAATAAAAGAAATAAACTGCACAGTTTAAAAAAAAAAACAATTTAAACTAAACTAAAACACAGTAAAGGAAATAAAAGTAAAAATAAAATGAGGCAAGTACTCTGTGCAAAGAATAAGTGTATAAAGGTGCAAAAAAAAAAAAAAAGATTGATTGTGCAAGATACAAAATACTGTCACAGTGGTAGACCTTGAGTGATAATCATATTACATCACTACCAACCACAAACAGAACTGCATAATTAACATCAGACTCCCACTGATACATCATCATTATTATCTTTAGTCAATAAAATAAATGCTTTCTTCCCAGTTCTAATGACATTATCGTCTTTGCCAATTAATTGCCCTATTCTCTTCTAGTGTTCAAATGTAATTTCAATTCAGAAACACACCATCGTCTTATGAATCTTTCAAGTTCAAGTGACTGTTGCATAGACATCCTTGGATTAATAACTGGGTACAATCTAATAAGAGGAACAATGTCTCTTATTGAAGCCTAATTATTAAGACTCTCTGCCAGCCTGGCAAAGGAACTCATTAACAGGTTAACTGTACTGGGGGAAAGATGGAAAGGAAACGTCTTCACTGACTAATGGGTGTAAAATGGATGAAAAGGAAAATGTGTTTTTCATCCATTTTGTACCCAAGTTGAAAGCAGCAACATTCAGACTACTGATGAGCTTGACTATAAGTACTGCCATAAAGGTTAAATTGGTGCTGCTAATGGACACTTTCAACCATTCAGGAACTATATATGTCCTAGCTCATATAGAATGTTGCAAGGAGGATATCATTTTTGTTGGTAACACGGAGGTTGCCACATCTAGATGGCAATGGGATTTTTCTTTTGGTTTGGGATTACTGTTGAAAATAAACTCTTTGTGACCGTTATAAAAAAAAAATACATTTTCACCAACTAGCCTTGTTTCAAGCAGCATTACATGTCATTACGAGAAAACTCATTAATATGAAAAGTCATGTGTTCACCAATGACAGCCTCAGTCGCATTTAGTTGATTATTGGCAAATCATTTAACCCTTTATCGGGCAAATGACTATTTCTGTTCATTTCAGCACACATTACAAGGCTGTGACAGGAACAGTTACAGTGAGGACAGCAAGGCAACAATCTCAGGTCCAGTGTGGTCTACAGGGTCTGTAAGGTCCACCTCTGCATGAATAGTGAGTGTACCTGCTTTGTTAGGCACCATGAAGTAATGGTACTAATTAGGGATGCACCGATACCACTTTTTTCCAGACTGAGTACGAGTACTTACATTTGAGTACTTGCAGATACCGAGTACCGATACCAGTACTTAATAATCCCATTCCAGTTCTTAGTTCCTTTTGTAAATGTGCTTTATTGTCGTTGTCATTAGTCTGACTGGAACAAAGTGCTGCTACTGACATTTAATGTGTTGGAATGAGCGTTTCTCAATTAATCCACCAGGGGGCGCCGCTCTGAATTAACCATACTGGACAAATACCATGAAGAAGAGCAAAGTTCTTTTGAGAAGAAGAAGAAGAAAGTCAGTAATAACAAACATGGAGACGACAGAGGTAACACTAATGTCATACTAATATTGCAGCGTTTTCTCTGGTAAGGTTTAAAAGTTTAGCTTCAGCAGGAAGAGAAAAGAGAAATGAGTGATAAGTTTCGTTTTCACTTCCACTGGCGGCGGTCCGCACCTCTCCGTACACCTGCTGGTATTCTCATTCTGTTTACGCATCCGCGAGGACCTGGAAAACAGATGGAATGTACGCAGAGGATGGACAGAACGCTGCGTCCGTATCTGTCTGTGTCTGTAACGTTACTGTCAGTCAGTGTTACTTTTATCACCGTCATTTATTTTGAAAATCTCAACACTCTTCACACTCCACACACATTATTCCACCTGCTGCACTGAACTGTGAAAGTCACACGGCTGCAAGTGGTATTGGTGCAATTGTATCGGATTACTTTTACGAGTATGAGTACACACACTGAGTATCGGAGCCGATGCCGATACTCGTATCGGTATCGGTGCATCCCTAGTACTAATGTAAGGAGTGATGTTCAAAGGGAGAATGTGGATGTGGACAGGGGTCTGGATCAGCACTTATGTTGGTCTAATGTTCTAAAATACATGTTCCTAGTATCTTACATGTGTTCTGATTGTATTTTTTATATTTACTTCTTGAATTTTGCTACTTTCGGGTAAGGAATCAAATATGGTAATTTCTTTAACCTTGATTTTCTACATAACAATAAAAAAAAAGGGAAAATTTCATTAAAATAATAAAGTCTTATATCCTCCAATAACACACTAAGGTTGAAGTATTTCTATGACTGCCCTATAAATGGTTAAAAACACAAAATTGTATCATTATCAACGTACTAAAGAGGTTGCAGAGTGGTATGGTACCCTATACCGTATGTCGCTGGTGGGTAGTACTGCTTAAATAATCCCCAAACTAACCACCTCTGACCCTCGTGCAAACATTTCTAAAAACAGATCTTTGTGCTTACTGACCTTTCCCCATTCATACGAGCCGATGTTCCCCAAGGCCGAACCTCCCCATGAACAAAACACAGTGGTACGGTCCGGCACCCATCCTCGTTTGGTCTGCTCTGTGAACGCGGCGATGAGCTGATTCATAATGGCTGAAGCCCCGCCTCCCTGGTCACCGTCATGATGGCTGCCAACCAGCACATAGCGATCTGAAAAGGTCATGGCAAAGAAGGGAAAGAATTTTTTTTTTAATGTATACTTTATTTTTATTTGTTTTATCAACAGGTACAATACAACACAGAAACTAGGGGTCACTGGTTGAACACAAAATATATTTTAATGACAGACAGTAGTAATTATGCATTGTTTTGTTTATAGTCCAGCTATTTTCTCCAGCACTTTATGAAGATATGTTCCTTGAGCTGTAGGTAATAAGTCAATTTCGTCTATTATACCTGGCCACTGCTCCTCACAGGGTGAATCAGTTTTGAGCCAGTTCCTTGTAATGGCCTTTTTAGAAGCAAACGAAAGAAAACATTTTTAAGCGCATTCAATGTACTGCGTTTATTTACTTTGTACAGAGAGGAGTTCTTTTCACTCCTAAGACATATTCAAGTCTGATCTGTGAAAAACTTACCCACAATACATATGTTCATGTTTAATAGAAGTCCATATAATTTCATACAGTTGGAAGTAAATATGTGTGAAACTGCTGAAAACTATAGCACGTCTTGTTACATAAAACTGCAACTTTGCTCTTTTTTTTTGGCACATTTTCTAATTATTTGAGTCAGACGTGACCATAAGCAGTCAAGAAATGTTAGCTCGGAATGAACGAGTGGTTAAATTCACCAAACTAACCCGATTGCTAATTATCTGAAAACACCTCGCTCTCTGGTAATCAACACAATGATATTAAATGCCACAAAACAGTTTTAGCTGCACCCACGGGCACCAGGTTGGTGACCCCTGGTTTAGATGATGTAACTTCTTTAAAAACAACTACATTAATCTGTTGGTAATAAATAGACTTGGTAATTTAACTGTCAATCAAATGCCATTCAGGAGATATTTGCCATAGAGAACAATATGTTTAAGCCTGACACAAAATACATTTTTATTTCCTGCTGTAAAATGGGTCATTTTAACATGTGAGTATGTGGAGATTGATTCTATTTGAAGCCAACCTCGAGTAGACTTTTGAGGGAGTGTAGATTTTAACATTTTAACTTTATTTTGCAACTGCCAGAAACCCATTTATTAAGTTGTTTTATTGGTTGAATGATTTTGCGACTCAGTAGTGCTGGAATTAATATAAAATGAAGGTTTCCCATTATTTCTAGGTAACGTTTTGAATGATTGTGATATATTTTCATACCTGATAGGATTTTCATCTCCACTGATACTGTTAAATGCTATTTCTTTTATCTTTAAAAAAGCTAAAACCTTGAAACCTCCCTTTTCTTGCTTTACATTTCATTTCATCACATTCAACACTATTAATCACAGACTCTTTGAAGCAAGCAGAGATTTTACTTAATACTGCTTTGATATCAAGACCAACATGCAAAAAAAAAACAAAAAAAAAAAACAAAAAAAAAAACAGGAATTGCTTCATGGACTTGAATGGTGAAAAGAGATTTAGAAAATTAATATTTATAATTTAATGGAAAACGTCTGTGAAGTCTCAGTACAATGCCTGTGCTATGGACAGTTAAATATAGATTTATTTATTTATTTTTAGAACTTGTATGCAGTCATACACAAAGTTGAATGCTCCTGGCATCTTTTGTACGCTAACATTTTCTACAAAGACAGGCTGTTGAATATGGATGCACAAAACGGCTTCCTGCAGGCGAAGAGTAGAACAGAACAAACCTCATCACTCCAACACAGTGCGTCGATGAATTTGTTTGAGAAAAGACGTGCTTAAAAAAGCCTACTAACGTAGCCTTGGAATCTGACAGCATTCTGTATTACTGCACTATGAGGCGCTTCCAGGGGATCACAACCATTACTGCAAACTGCTTCAAATCACTCAAATGTGAAAGTGCAATTTGCTTTATTTACTTTTTTTTTGTCTGTGGAAATACTTAGTATTCAGAGCGTAACACCATAGGTTAAATGAGACCTGTATTAGAAAAGAAACAAAATCACTAAATACATGAAGTCATGTTCTTGTAAACCTTGGGCAGGAAAAATTATTTATGTTTTAGCAGGAACAGCCAGATTAATGTTACTGAATGTAAAGTTTTTTTTACCCTGCCCCCTGTAGGGGCGGAAAGGAGAACTGTTTATGGTTTGGTTTGTTTGTTTCTTTGTTTGTTAACACTCTAACAACAGAACTACTGATTGAATTCGTACCAAATCAGGTTTATAGTTTGTCAGTGACCCAGAATAGATCTGATTACATTTTGGGAACAGTAGGTCAAAGTTAAATTTTTTTATGAATTTTTATTTATTTATTTATTTTTTCCCCATTTACTTATAATGGGCAAAATTTCACATGTCTGTAGCAGCAAAACTATTAGTTGAATTCATACCAAATTGGGTTTATGGATTACCAGTGACCCAGAATAGATGTGGTTACATTTTGAGAAAAGGAGGTCAAACATCAAATATTTTATGAATTTAAAAAAAAAAAAAAATTCTCCCATTTACTTATAATGGGTGAAATTTCAAATATCTATTTAAAAAAACACCCATTTTGTTTCAATTTACTTCAGACTTGACACATACATAGAGGCAATTCATATGCTGACATCAGCACACGCATAGACATGATGGCATCAGCGGGATTGATGCCAAAATAAGATACAATATGTGTGAGGGGTGGGTTTTGTTTTTTTTTGTTGTTTTTTTTAAACAGGGTGTCCCATAAGTCTTCATACATAGGAGACATAATACATTCCATACATAAATGGTTCTAACATGTATTTCTTTATATTTCTTCTTTATAGTTCTTCAGCAGACACGCATTGAAATGTGTTCCCGACAAAATGGCAGTCATATAGAGCATGTTATATAAATAAAAATGGTTTATGTCAAGAAACGTTTATTTTTTCTGTGTGGAGACTTATGGGACACCCTGTATATACAAATGTGGTCCGCTGCAAAGGAATGTATGATTATTATGTCTTAAAAGCAACAGATATCTGTACATGCAGTCAGTAAAATTAGCTTCCACTCACTGTCAGTGATCTTTGAAAATATTTGGCTGTTAATAAGAAATCTAGTGCATAAAAACAGCATATTCTTTTAATAATCTGTGGTCTATACCCCAGATGTGAGTGCACTATT